>NC_142706.1:33122617-33425647 GCF_055471065.1 Atractosteus spatula | reverse complement strand
TGAAAGCAAGATTGCTCAGTTCGACAAAAGAACACAACCTTCCACCTTCATCAAAAACATTTTAATTATGCAGAATTATTTTATGCATCAAAGTCTTTATGGAAGATATTACTATATAGTATTAATAATGAATGACCTTGGACAGGCTGTAAACTCAAAGTATTACCGTGTTCTTTGTAACCTTTTGCCTCAGTTTAACTGTTGCAACACGAAAATACTTTATTTTTTCATTGACAAAAAGTAACACCACAGCATTTCGTTGATCTGATCACGTTTTCATTTCCAATCATACAAAGTAAGTTTTGAGAATCTCCGATTCACTATGTCTTTCACATGCTCATAAATTATATTAATTTAGGAACATAAACATATTATGTAAACTGTATATGGCTTGTATTGGAAGTTTAAATAAAAAAAATACACACCAGTATTCCACTTTCTTCCTAAACATTTTAAGCATCAAAATCTTGCATTTGGTTACATACTGTGGTTATTTTGGTAAAGGTTTAATGTTCTCCTTCTGACTATATTAAGTTTATATACTTTATTTAAACTACCAATACCAGCCATATACAGTTTACATAATATGTTTATGTTCCTAAATTAATAACGTTTATGACCTTTAGACGCATTGTGCTCCTCTTCTTTTTATGCTCAGCTACTAAAATTTCCCTTAAATTGTAAATTTCCATATAAATAATCAATACTAAGCAGATTAAAACATGCACAGTAAAGAGATGAAATGATTAAATAATTTCACTAACAACCAATGCACCACGAGTGCCCATGTCAGTCATTTTGGCCAGCCGCAGTGAACTGTGGGTAATTGCATGCAGTACGGGGTTGTACCGTGCGTTTTAAATGGCTGTATCTGTAGACGTTTCTTTTTTCTACACGACTTTTATCTCTCATTCAAGACAGATTTGGGAAAAGTTGTGGGTGAAAGGACCATCCTGATGGAGGGGTTCCAATGAAAATAGACCTGGTGGTGCTGCAATATAAGTAAAAAAAAATAAGGAATTAAGATGCGAGAGAATATTATGATTAAATGTGGTTTATATGGGGGAAGACACCACTTTAATGAATGTTTATGATCCATTTGAGGTGATGGAGTGGAGTAAGCTGTTTGAAGAATTGAGGGACAATTTGTTAGACAAAGGATGGATAGTACTGGGAGATTTTAATTGCCTCCTAACTTTCTTTCAAGAAACATGCACTAGGAGTACAAGATTGGATAAGTCTGCTGGTATTGCAAATACAGTATTTTTAGAGGATTTGAGCTTTTATTTGTATTTTAAAATGGTAAGATACTAAAGAAAGACAATTATATTTGATATTAAAATATTTCATTTTATTTTTAGCATTATATTTGGAATATAATGAAAGTGTGGTCTGTTTTTAGACCACTTATGTCTTAAATCTTCTTTTGAAAGAGGCGTAGAGGTTAGATTTGGAAGAGAATTCAGAGCTGTTAGAGGAGCATGTGTTAGCTGAATGTTTTAGAGAAAAATATATGGGAATATATAATATACTGTATATATATAGGGACACAATCTGTTTTGTGAGAAGCAGACAGATTTGGCTGGCATTAATACATTTTGATTCAGGGAAAGCATATGATCAGGTCTTGTATCAGTACATCTTAGTGTATATGTACTAAGGAAATTGATATTTCCATGGAGAGTGTTAGCCTGGGTGGGCTTGTTCCATTCTCCCTTGTATTGTTTATTTGTTATAAAGAAACACTCCTGTATCCTTGGCAATCTATCAAAGTTTAAAGTTCAACATAAAACTTTAACAATTCAACATAAACATAAATCAGGACTATCTCACAAAGAATGGATGAATAAACTGTCTGAAAGAATTGGAGAGATTGGAGATTAATGACCCTGCTTCTGGAGTGGTTACAATGAACATAGGGTGGATGGCTTTGTGATTTTAGGTAATAATAATGGGGTAATAATGAAATTAAAGTATTTTTAAAAAGTGCTGAGTGCATGGAACCAACAGCGAAGGGTTATCATGGTTCTGTAGGCTGTAAGGTGCAATTCCTTAGAAAGCAAGATCAATGGTAATCGCTGCTTAATGGTAGTGAGTGATCAACTTTACCCAATGTTAAAATGTTTCTTTTTTGCAGGATGGATGTCTTTTCACAGTGCATGTGTCCAGCAGTTTGATGAGCATGACATTGATGAATTTATATTCATTTTTCCATTTTGTTTTGTCCACGACCTGTATATTTCTCACTAATCCAGTACTCTGAAAGCAGAATACAGTAGCGCCCTCACCCGGTGTTGAGGAGGAAATGCACCCAGTTGCTGAGGGTACCTCAAAACATCCAAGCAGGCTGGGAGTTGTAGCCGGGGGGAGTCCAGGGGTCGTAGGATGACCAGCAACTGACCCTGCTTATGTAAACAGACCTGTTAGCTAAAGTGTTCTCTGTAGCTTAGTGTCCCATAATTTAAGTGTGTAGAGTCTGTTAGTTACCACCCTAAACCTGTGTATGTGTTCTGTTAATCCCCTAATGTGTGTGTAAATCCTGTTGTGGTCCTTGTAAAAAAAAAAATAAAAGGAAGGTGCTTGTGTGCCTATACTGTCTCCTAGTATATTTTCCTGAACTAACCCGTAGTCTTTATAATACTTTAACTGGCAAGTGGATGAAGTGATCATGTTTTCTAAATGTTCATGTGCAGTTTATAGTGACTCAGCTAGACTGTCAAGGAACCTATCGGTAGAATAAGACGATCCTTGTGCGTGACCGTAAATCCCACAGAACGCAGAGTAGCAAAGGGACAATCCAAAAGACAAGATCCAGAGGCTAGGTCGAAAAGGGAGGCAAAGGGTCCGGTAACGAGAGATTTCCAAAAGACAATCCAAAGACAAAATCCAAAAGGCGAGGTCAAAAGGCGGGAGAAAAGAGTTAGTAACTGGAGATCAGTCAGAAGGTTTGGAAACGCACACAGGAGAATACTACAAGAGGCTTCTCAATAGTGAGCAAGGGTTGGAGTGAAAGGGAACCTTAAATACTGAAAGGAAAGGGATGTGGTAGGATAATTGGTTTGGAGTGAGAATTTGTGGAATTTGGTGCATGTGGGAATGTGATGGGTTCAATTAGGAATGTGATTGTGAAACAGTGGGTTTGGAAATGCAATGACGTTTGCGAGGGAGAGTGTGGGGCGTGACAGGAATGGAACGGCGTTTGCGAGGGAGAGTGTGGGGCGTGACATAGACTTAGAAATGGAAGTCAACAACTTTATGTCTCCAAAGAATGTTTCTAAGGAGTATCAGCAGTCTACAGCATCCACATTATGACATTCTCCTCCCTCCCACAAAACTGCATTTTCCATCCTCTAAAACTCCATGCACTTTGTTCTGTGCTCCAAAAATCCCTGCCCCTCATTCTCAGTCAAAGTAACAGTATTGATGCAATTACAAAAAATCTCAGTCTATTTAAAAATCTCATTAATCAATCTCTATGAAACAATTCTCTGTCATTGATTCTATGGAAAAGTGAAAAAGAATACATAGAGATCTGACTTGTTTTTAGTCACAGAATGAAACGACTGAATGTTTGGGTACCAGGTGTCGAAGGCTGTATGGATGCTACTTGCACAGATGGGTCAGAGACAACCTAGGTTGTTAAGGTTTCACATCTTATCCTCTGTTTTTCCTACCCTGGTCAAAGGTCTTTTTAGTGGAGATCCTGGGCAATTACCAAACCATTCAGGGATAACACAGGATTGCTAAGCAGGTTTGAGTGTACCTTTGATTGAGGGGGGGCTAAGGACAGGATGCAGTGGAACAATGCATTGTTACATTTGTCCATCTGTGTACAGCCATATTCTGAATGAGCCCTGAGTGGTTGACTCTGCCCACACAATGAATTGCAGAGATGCTTCCACAAGAGAATATTCAAGAGCCTTTGTTAAGAAGGCCTGAAAAGCCCCACTCACACAGCACTGGGGTTTTTGGAAGCAGGAATATTTATGAGTCAGATCACAGCATTGGCCCAAGAGAGGACTCAGACACCAGGGACTCTACAGGGAGCAGCTGAGGAAGGATGTGGCTTCATTTTCCTCAACTGCCTATCTGACATTGGACTCAGAGAAGTCAAGGTGGGGGTGCATGAGGGACCATGCTGTTCAGGACTGCCAGAGAAGATGCCTATGAGCCACTCATGGAACTTCACAGAGTACAGAACAGCTGAATTGCTGGACTGCATTGTTTTGGGGCTAATTGTCTGGCAAGTCGGGGGTACTGTGTGTATCCTTGGAGTTCTTTTTATTTAATAAACTGTGCTCAGGGTCTTGACTAGACAGTGTTGTTGTTGTTGTTATTGTTGTTGTTAACCGCTAGAAAATTTAAAAGATGCACTTAAATATACTAGTGTGTATTGTTGATCATTGCATGCAGTTCTGATTCTGGGAGAAAAATAGAACCTTTGGCTAGGGAAGAAGAGCCCTTGCACCCTTTTTATTGCTTGGTGGCGTAGTTGCTCACAAAGCAAGAATAAAACTTGTTTGGGGTCAAAACTTGATAGGGATCACCTATCCATGATATTTTTCTACACTTATTTAAAAGTGTGTAAAAGTAAAAGGATACTGTCCACAAATTACAAAAAAGACATTTCTGAAGCAATTAATAAATTGTATTAAATTCAATGCAATGAAAGTGGTTACAAATGGGATGTAGACTATTCCATTCGTTGATCTAAGATTCTCATCCAACCATTTCTTGAACAAAGCCTGGCTATCAACTTCAAATACATGGTTGGGGAGCTTGTGTAAACTCCCAGAGTCCTTTGTATAAAGAAATGCCTCTCATGTTTGTTTTTAATGCCCTTCCACAAAGTTTCCACTTGTGCCCTCTGGATCATGTTTCATTGTTCATTCTGATGAAACCTGCTGCATTGATTTCATTACTAGCTTTGAGAATGTTGAACACGTGTAAGGACAACACTTATTATCTCACATATAATTAAGTGATACTAATGACTTTTAATAATATTTGTGTTTCCTTGACAAAGCAGGTTGGTGCTTCTCTCTAAAAGCAGAGGAATGTGAATAAAGTAAAGGGGCCCCTCTGATCGGAGACATCCTAAAGCTGTATCAAGGCTGAACAGTGTAATGATATATACTATGGGCAAATGAATAAGGCACCGAGGCCTCCAGGGGCCCATTCAATGGCAACGCAATATATATTCTTAATCAGCACATTCAAATATGAGTAAAAAATTCACTCGAGTGGTTCTTCCTGTTGATGCTCTGCTAAGGTAGTCTGTTAAAGTTAGTTATAAATTATAATATGATTACTTGTGAATGTAAGTGCAGAGCTTTAATTAACCATTAATGTATTAAATAACTCATACTTTTGCAATAAGATGACAATATCAGCGCGGTTTCAGCTGTTACTATACCAAATGCTATCTGATTGATTTTGGAAAGGATTCAATGTTGTGATGATCAATTTTATTAATCTTTCATTACATCTAAAGTTCTGTGAGTTGCAAACTATTTTGTAATGGTTTAAAATTAAAATCATGTAGGTGCAACTGGTAAAGCATATAATTGTCCAAAAAGATGTATCTATAAGGAGCTAAGAAAATGAAGAGCAGAAAAGAAGAATAAGATAAATTATCTTAAAACAGAGGTATGCCAGGTGAAGCCATTGTAATAAGTTTGTTGTGGGAGTTGGTAATAGTAGCACTATATTATTTTCAGAAATAATTTTAAACTGTAAATTTCTATTATGCCTCATTTACAGAATTTGAAATATCATACCCTTTGAAGCTGGGATATCCAGAGCTAGATGAGTGCTAACTTTCTTACTGTAAATATTAGTAAAATATAGACTATATGCGTCATATCACAATAAAGTCGGTAATCTTACCATTACTTTTGATCATTAAATGCTGTGTGGTGTTTACTAGGAGTTAACCTATAACTGTATTTACACTGCAATCTTGAAACATTCTACTAATATTATGATATATATTCAGAGTGGTCTATTTACACTGATGTGAAAGAACAGGAAGTGTTTCTCCCAAGAAAAAAAATCCTGATGTTGTGCAATTAAAAACAAGCCAAATTCATACTGCTTATATGGAGGCAGCAGTGTGTAGTATGTATGTATGTATCTCGCTCCTCTGTATACTTGTATATGGCTGGAATGACAATAAACTTGAACTTGAACTAATAGTGGTTAGGTCTCTGAACTCTCAATTGGAAGGTTATGATTAAAATTCCAGATGGGAAATTGCTGTTTACTATCAAGGTACTTTGCTTAATTTACTCTAGTTAAGGCCATTCCATTGCAACTATGGATTTGTTCATAATTGTCTTATCTAAAGTCAGTTGGTAAAATAGAAGAAAAAAATTAAGCTTAAACATGGGTGTTATACGCCAACAAATCAAAGAATATCACAAAGGAGGTATAAGAAAAAAAATCAACTTTGATACTTTTATGAGTTATGAATTTACTTAAAACACAATCAGCACTACTTTTCCAAAGCTAAAGTTGATCAATTGATATTTTAGATGCCTGTATAAAGAGTGTTGCAACACTTTATTAATTCTAAAAGATAGTGAGTAATGGCCACAGCTTTCAGCACAGACAAAATCAAATACAAAAATATTAAACAAATAAGATACCTTAACAGTTTAATAATACCAGGATGAAAATGTTCACCAAATGTGCAATGTGTTATCTGCATTTCTTAACTACTTCTTTTAATTCAGAGTTGCAGGGGAGCCAGGTCCTATTCCGGCAAACAATTTACCGGCAGTAATTTCAGCAGCACATGTGTTTGGAAATTGCTTGCATGACTGAGCAACTCAAGGACCCTCACTTTCTTAATATAAGCCTTTGGAATTGTTTTAAATCATTTTTCTGTTGAAATGTGAATTTTTGCCCCAGTTTAAAGTCTTTAGCACACTAAAACAGGATTTCCTCTAATATTTGCTTGTATTTTGCTCCATCTATTTTACCTTACAAACTTTCCAGTAACTGCTGAGGAGAAGCATCCCCAGAGCATGATGCTGCATCCACCTTGCTTCATTGTAGGGATAGTGTTGACTGGTAGATGTGTATTGTTGGGTCTGCACCAAATGCAATTCTTGACAATTAAACCAAAAAGTTTCAGCTTGTTCTCATCTGACCAAAACACTCTTTGCTCCGTTTTGCTCTGTTTTTCGATCAATCCTAATAAGGCATCTAATCCCTGTTGAGAAAAAAAAAACAACCCCTTTGCATGATGTTTTCACCACCATGCTTGACTTTAGGAATAGTTTTGACAAGGAAATGTGCTGTATTGGGTTGCAATATTGCAATAACTATAATACAACCAAATAATTGAGTAGTCTGTGCACCCATGGACTCTCAGAGAGTTTAATATTATTTACCCTTGTCCTGATTTGATGATGTTCAATTTAATCACTTTAATGACTTAATTTAAAACCTCCTTAAAAAACACCTGTCTGGGAGGTTATTTGGAAAGACTTCTTAAAATTAACTACCTGGCCAAAGAACCTCACAGACAGGTTTTCTTCTGAAATCTTGAAAACCACTATTATTATTATTATTATTATTATTATTATTGTAGACACCAAACTAATTGTGTTTCTTTTTAAGGTAAATTTGTGAACTTAAACTAATTTAGGTTTATCACAGCAAAGTGTTTGAATAAGTGTTTCTTTCATATTAATTATCTTTAGTTCTTTCTTTTTGTCTTTTGCTTTGAATGTGTATGTGAATGTGAACGTGTTTGAATGTGTATGAAATATGAAATGGTTCTTTAAAGTTTCATGAATGCAAACTTTAAAGCAACAAAATGTAAAAACTGTAAAAGGGTCTGAATACTTTTGTAAAGCTCTGTCAAGCTCTGTTGTGACTCAAATCTTAAGAACAAAATTAAAAACCTAGGAGCCTTGTTATGCAGTAGGGGGATTTATCTTTATGGAACATATAGAAATATCACTGTAATGTTCCTAGCAAAAAAGTGGATCACAAAGGAATTTTCAACATTTTCAACCCTATCAATAGGTATTAATAGATCTGACACAGGAAGCTTGGGTCCATGACTTACGCTGCACACCAGCAGATGTGCCTTACATTCTCAAACACATATCATTAATTTACCATATCTTTTCTCTTATTGCTGTTGGAATCATTTTAGAAACCTCTTTGGAATCAAATCTAAACTGTGCACCACCATGACTATTTCTAAGTAAAGCTGTAATGGCACACTAAAGTGATTTAATACAGCCCCCGGTGACCTTTCTACAATAAGCACAGCAGCAGTAGAATCTCTGGATGGCGTAAAATTTTTGAAAGGTCACATTAAGACTGTCAGCTAAGCAGCATCTCCAAAAAGTGAACTAAACCTTCAGGGTGTTTACAATTCATCCAAGCTGAAAAGTAGATTATATGAATTGTGCAAAGTTCTTGAAAATCTAAAAAATATATATTTAAAAGTGAGATAATTAGCATTTTTCTTTACATTTAACAAAGTTGATACATCATTTGTAACACTGAAACAGATATTTATATATCAAGATTCTACCACTACTGTATAAAATACATACATATATATTATATTTCAGAAATGTTGATGTTGACTGCTCCATTTTAAACTTCAGTAATATAAGAAAATAATACAGTTCTAACACAAGGCAAACAATAAATAATCACCTGATAAGGACAAAAAGAAAGGACTAAAGATAAGACAAGTAGTGACTTAAAAATCCTCAGGGAAGTGTTCACATTATTTTGAATAAGGTATTTATTGCCTTTTTTCTAGATTAGTTTGACACATCTGGAAGTTGGTGTACCACAGAAAGCAATGTTACAATAGGTGGGTCTTAGGAAAACACACAAACATAAGGTACAAAACCAGTGCTTTTATTTACAGGGAACTTAACCAAAAACTGAAACAAAAGCTAAGCTCTTTTTTGAGTCCCTTACGTGCAACCAGACAACTAGTACTCATGCACACAAGTTCTTCCCTCTTTCCCCAGATAGTAGATCAGACCAATGCTGTAAGTCTCCACTTGCTGATTTTAAAATGATCACCTTACCTGTTACTGTATCATTGCTGGTTAGGACATTAGTTCATATGCCACAATATTCTGGGGACAAGAATCTTCTTGTATGAAGATTGTTGTCTTGTACTCTCTTACACTTGATACAGCTTTTAATTTTCACTTCTAAACCAAATCAAAAGTTCTAGTGCAGAACCTCTGTAGTGTCCATCTCTGAAATACTGCTTGTAGCTCAGGTGAACAATATAAAGTTGTTAAAATTGAAATGTAAAGAAGAATATTTTTGGTTTTTGAGAAGTCCTCCTTTTTCAACAGGTGGAAAAAGAGCCATAGATTTATTCATGCATGGATATTGACTTTTTTCTACAAAGAAGAAAAAGTTAGGGTGTTGTGAAATAATAAAGACTAAAAAAAAGTCAAGTTAGGGTTCATAAAGTATACCCAATTATGCTAAAAACTGCATAAAGTAGTTTAATTATAAAAATGAAAGAAACAATGGCACTGAGCAAATGTGTAATACTTAAATATTAAATACTTAAAGTACAAAAAAAATCATAAAATAGGGAGAGGGCATTAACAAGAATCATGACACCAGCAAATATTGAAGGTTAATAATTTCACTCCTCTAAATTCTGGAATTACTGTGTGTTTGTGGCATGTTTGTTCTTTTATTGTCTAGCAGAGCTGTAATGATGGAGTGATAATCAGGCCCACACGTAGGCAAGACAAATATTTATTAACAAAAAATAACTATAGAACAGAACTCTATAGACAGATCAATACAATCAGTATGTTTCACAGTTCTACTTACTTTGGACCAAGGCAGTTCAAGAATATTATTATTAGTAAAAGTATATTTTTAGTATAATATATATATAATATAATACACTTTTTCTGTATAGCGCCTTTACAATGAGGTTCCCTAAGTGCTTTACAATAAAAGTTAAAAAAAAAAACTGTTAAAACAAATGGAAAAAGTTTATAAAAAGATAGGATATAACAAAACTAGAACAATTAAACACAAGCAATAAGAAATGGAATATAAAATGCAAGGAACAGACACACACACCATTTAAGTAAAAGCCTTTGTGAATGTTTCAAGTCTGGAATTTTATGTTCTAAGGTTAGGTGACTCCCTGATATCCTTATGGATGGAATTCCAGGGCTTTGCAACATAACAAGAGGAGGCCTTGTTACCCACTGAGTGTAAGCAAGCTTGAAAGACAAACAAGAATCCATAATCGGATGAACAGAAATTGCAAGGTGGGGAGTAGGAACATAATAAGTCAGAAGGTATTTAGGGCCTTAAAGGTGAACATCAGGATTTTGAAGTCAACACAAAACCTGATACAAAGCCATTCACAGAATGCAAATCATTAAAGGAGTAACAGGCTGTGATTAATTAATTCGTATTAGTGGATAGGATTGTGTTAATGTATGCCTCTTCCCAAAGTTTTCAACTTCAAGTTTTCTAATGCAGACAGTGGGACAGGGAACAATTAGCAGCAATTTAAGAATACACTGTTCATCCAGACATGAATCAATAACCACACCTTCGGTACTGATGTATGGAAGTGTGAGGGGTTGTTGAGCCCCCAGTTTGAATCAAACCTTGGGTGGAGGGGCGGGGAGCATGAAAGCAAACAAAGAAGTTATAGGGTCCATCACACCAGAAGGTCTGCATACTCTTGATTCTCAGACGACCCAAGCTTCCTCCTGATGATCTAAAGGGCACATCTGCCCCTGACAGAGACAGTGGAAAACCCCCTGGGAAGGGAATGGCTAACAGCAGGTCTGAGTCTAAAAAGGTCTGAGTCTAAAATAGGGCTGTCTCTCCTTTTTCCACAAGCCCCTTGACACAACACAGACAGTGCAAGGGAAGCCACAACCTGCTAGACCACAAAAGAGAGGAACTCTTGGTCCAGGAACTGCAGACCAAGGGAGACACTGGCTGCACAATGGAGGTACTGTGCAGAGACTTTTAATACCTGGAGGAAAGGAGCAAATAGGCCTGGTGAGCTGATACAGAACTGAGGAGAATGTAGTGCAGCCTATGGGAGGACTTACAATATAGTCCAAAAACAGACTGGGGAAATTGGACAGGGTGGCATCCCCTTCTATGTGTTGCTTCTCCTCCATACTATCAAAGACTTTTACAGAAAAAAAAAGACTTTCTAGTGCCCTCTCCTCATTACCTAAAAGGACTGCTGACCTTCTGGAATCCATTGTGCCCCTTGGAGTTACTGTATTTGTGTTACCTTGGAGATGCTGTGTTTTTCTGGGGGAAATAGTTGATGTATTTATAAATTAAAAAGGGCACTTAAATGATACTAATGTTTGTTGTTGGTCTCCCTGTACATTGGTGAGTCTAGGAGATAAACAGAACCTGTGGTAAAGTAGAGGGGGCCAAGCACCCTGTTTGTATTTGCTAGGTGGCGTAGTTGTACATGAGGCAGGAATCATTTTTGTTCAAGGGGTCATCTTATGGTGACACACGGACTCCAGGACAGGAATAACGTGATCACTTGCACGAGACCTAGTCAGGATTCTGGCTGACAAAGTCTGCAGCACAGTTCCATCATAGATCCATCATAATGCCACACATAGAGTTACTGCATTGGCTTTACACAGTGCCAAGAAGCATGACTTCAGTCTCGTCATTGTTTAAATGAAGAAAATTCTGAGTCATCCTCATTTTATGTCAGAGATGCAATTAGAGAGTACAGAAACAGCTACATCAGTGTCAGGTTTAGTGTGGTGGTAAATTTGAGTATCAATGGCATAGAAATATTAATTCAGACCATGAGATATTAATAACTGACCAAGTGGGAACATGTTAATGCTGAATAGTAAGAGGCCCAGTATTGAACTCTAAGGACCACCAGACTTAATAAAACCAACACCAGACTGAAATACAAGAGAGACAAAATGTCGGGGATCAGTAAAGAACGAGTTGAACCATTTAAGATCAATGTCAGAAACTTCAAACAGTCTCAAGATTAGAAAGTAAGATGTCATGATGAACAGTGTCAAAAGCAGCAGAGAGATCGAGAAGAATAAGGATAGATGGAGAACTGGAATCAGAAGCCATAAGAAGATCATTAGTGACTTTAACATGAGCAGTTTCAGTGCTCATTAATTGTCTGAAACCAGATTGGAGGGATTCAAAAAGGTTGCTTGCAAGAGATGATTATAACAATCATTATAAGAATGTTTGACACTGTTTTCCACCTATCTGTTTATCATAATTTCTTCACCTATGTATGATGTATTTAGTGAGCAAAATTGAGGTTTACAGAACATTTAGCATGCTGTAGTTGTTGAAATAAAGTATTTTTGCAACTATGGAATAAGTATGGATACAAGTAATCAAGAGTCTAAAAATAGAAGTAGATCAATGAAAAGCATAAATGATGCCTTTCAAACACAAATAACTACCAATTATTTTTGTTCAGTTGGAACAAAAAGAAACAAACAAGCATGACCCTAGAGCAGGGTCAGGAAATACTGAAATATATGGTTATATGTTTTGGTGCTGTGAAACACTGTAAACTAATTGTTTTATACTGTCACCAATTAAAGAAAATTCTAGTCTATTGGACAACCCCTTAGTTCCTCAGTGGGAACCTTTTTCCTAGACCAACCTATCATATCATATCGATGAACACCTAATCTGTGGAATATTTTTGTCTACTGTTCCCTTTTTTGCCCACAGCAACTATCCATGCCTGCTACCTTTAACCAGATCAGAAGCTGTCCAGAATATATAATGTGTATCTAGTAATGTACATCAATATAGTTTTCTACAGTCAAGTGCCATTATCCAGTACTTCTGGAGTTCTATAATAAACAATCCTGCCAGGCCATCACACTTGGAGTTCCCCATTAATTGGTGTTTTATTTCTTTCAATTAGAATATTGTTTTGCTTATCCCCACTGTATTTGCTAATTTCCATCATGGTGGTCTACACTAGGACCTCCAAGCGTGATCTTGGGCATTCATATATCCACTGGACATTGTTGCAACAGCATACACAATTAAATAACTGACTCTTAATAGACCTAACAATAGGTCTAAATTGAACTCTTTGTTTTCAGTTTCTAAACATGTAGGAGGTAGTCTTTTAACTTAAGTAACTTAAAGTCTCCAACTCTTATACAGAAAAAAATAAAAGCTTGCAAAGATTTCAACCAAACAAATTGTTGGCTCAATTAAGCAATCATTTAAGTAAAGATATCAACTGCAATGAAAACCAATAGGTGTGCAGGTCCCAGGAAACAGGACTGGAAAGCCTTGCTCTTAAAATGCAATCAAGTGCTGACAACTCTAAGCAAGGTTTTGATCCAACATTTTGATAGGACAAAGGCATTGCTGTCTTTATAGAAAGGGTATAGAGGTTCTACCTGGTACAGGTTAATATAACAATAGGTATATTTATAGCACAGCTGTAGAGTAGCTACCCCATTTATTGTTTTAAATAAAATGGATAAGAATTTCTTCCCTAAAACATTTTTTACAGTGCCCAGTCGTCCAGTCTGCTGTGGCTGTGTCTGGGGGAAGACAGGGAGCCACATATAGACTAACATTAAGAGATGCGAACTGAATAACAATACAATAATAAGGAACAATTAATAAGTTTATTCCAAACACAACATTTCACCTGTGGAGCCTTCTTCAGGTGTGGTGAAGAAGGCTGCGTTGAAGAAGAATACAATTATTATTGTATTATATTATTATAATACAATAATAATATAACTGAATGACAATACAATTTTTTTTTCCTAGAATAGTGATTTAAAGAGTTATAAAAGCATGCTTGCAAGGTAACAAGTCACACTGATACACTGTTATAGTAGTTGTAATACACCGAGGGCATTACATTGGGTGTGGTGGGGGGGGCGCTGGGAAGAACACTAAAATATAATCTAAGTACAATATTCTAGATTACACATTTTCATGCATAATGTTACAGAATGAAGTAGGTGATAATGGAGTTGTCTCTGAGAATCTAGACACAATGGGTAACACCTAATTAATGTCAATATTTCCACTTTCAAGCCAAGGGATGCTTACTTAGTTGTGCTGGGTGTGAGACACACTGGTCAACAGAATCTTCTGGTTAATTAAGGTCTGGGTAAAAGATTAAGAGTGTCAGAATTGAACTGACAGAAGAGGGGAAACAAGGGGACAGACATAAAATGTGTGCCAGACAAGAGGCATTAAAAAAACAGTGTGGAGCTAAGTATTTGAACCTTGCTAAGAAATCCTGCTATTCTGTAGCTTTTAGGGAATGGCTTCTCCTGTTTAGTGGGTGTGTTTTAGAATAGGGAGATAGGTTCCAATTATTTTTTTTAGTATTTGGGTTTGCAGAGTGATTTAAATGCAGGTTGTTTACTATTTAGTTTAGAATGAAGCTTATGTCTTATTTTTGGCCTTTGTAAGTGTTAAGAGTTGAATACTTGGCAACACTGGAATTTTTCTGGGTGATTAGTACATTAGGCCTAAGGGATGCCTTGTCTGTAAAGAGAAACTTGTGTGTTGTATATTAACATTGTATGTAGTGTAGTGTGTGGTCATTGTCAATATTTTTTTAACCCAATGTACCTGAATTAATTCTCTTCACCACAACGTTGCCGGAAAATATTGAATTAACGCGCCTCTAACTATACCAACCACGCGGATACATTATTGGCAAAATCCCTAAAAGTTGGGGGTTATGATAATTAATTTTACTTTTGGTTTATGTGCACAGTCATATCCTGCTTTTATCCATTTTCGTAAACCCCCTTTTGTTACAATACTAATTCTCTTTTCCTGAAAAACAACAATGGCAGTGCTAAAGAAAGTCTTCAGCACAACTACCTTACTGCACTAAACTAAATTAACCTTGAAAATAAGAAAACAAACAGTTAATAGGTATTTACCCAGCTTCCTTACATAACATTTCCCATAACACACGTAAAAAAATACAACTGCCCACCAATCAACAAGGTCCTAAAATTAGTGGCAGAGAGACCACTGCTCAAACAGCAGCTGACTTCCACTTTCCTCACAGGGCATCCAACAGCCTCAACTTTAAACTTGTGGAGATCCCTTATTGAATAATCGCTAACAGATCAATGATGTAGCATAATTCGACAATTTGTCAACCAGTCACCACTCTGACCCCTAGATGGTCCTGCAGACGGAAAACAGCCACAACCCACGAAAGACTGTCTCCTCCAATTAAAACAAAGTGGGGCATGAGAAAAGCAAGGAGTAGGAAGACAAGGTGTTTGTTGTGCTGTAGGGGGGTCTGAGACTTATTGATCAAAGGGAATCTTATAATTTACCCTAATCAATTCCTTGGTTAATATTTAAGTCTTTATCAGTGAGAAGTCCAGGATAAAAGACAGGTAGGTAGAAGCAGAGAGAAAGGAACACATACAGAGAATAGAAGAAAGAGATGGGAAGAGACAGACACAAGGACAGTAAAAGAAGTGTGTACCAGGAGCAATTACCTTGTTTTATATCAACATTAAAGGCCTGATTACAGGTAAGTATTTGAACTTGTTTAAAAGAGCTTGCCATCTGTTATTTTAAGAAACTGGTTTTCTTTATAATGAATTCACAGGTTAAAAATGTTCTCTCCTGGTTATTGGTTACATTTGTTTAAAATAGGGTGATAGGGTCTCATTGACTTTGAAGCGTCTGGATTTACAGAAAGAGAGAAGATAAAAGATTTGGTTTGCTTTCTGTTTTACTTAGGATGCAGGTTTGTCTCTCATATTTTCCTCCTAGGCATTATATAGGATTTTTCATACTGGGTTTTCTTGTTGGTCAGGATGTAGGCCTCTGAAATACCTTGTTTGTAAATAGGCTTAGTTGTATGTTGTATGTTGTGTTTTTTGTTGTTTAGTGTTGATATTGTCATTGTAAAAAAATATTTGTTTATCCCAGTTTCCCTGGTTTATTACTCTTTCACCATAGCTGTGCCAGAGAACAAATATTTCTGGGGCCTCTAATTATACCAACCACTTGGATATATTCTTAGCATATCTGTCAGGGATACCACAGGTAGTTCTCGAGGGATCCTTTGTGTAGCTGTGAACTCTGCGGGATTCAAAGGCAAACAATCCAAAATTGTAATCAGGAGCAAGGTCGATTGGAGAAGCTAGAGATCAGTTAACCAGAAAGAGCTGAGACAAACCGAGAAGACAATCCAAAAGGCGAAATCCAAGAGACAAAATTGAAAGGGAAAAGTTAAGTCCAAAACCTGGGAAATCCAACAAGACAAAACACGCAGCAGAAAACTCTAAAGGAGGCTTTTCAATAGTGTGCAAGTTTTGGTGCATGAGGGAACTTTAAATAGTGAAGGGAGAGGGACGTGTTTGGATAATTGGTTCAAGAGTGAGAATCTGTGGAATCTGGTGCCTGTGAGAATTTGATGGGTTCAGTTAGGAATGAGATTGTGAAACAGTGGGTTTGGGAATGCAATGGCATTTGCGAGGGTGAGTGTGGGGCGGGACAATATCTTTAACAATTTAGGTTTTATGATTATGTAACTTTATTATTTATTATCCTGCTCAAATTTGTGTATTTTCACAATCCCTGTTTGTAACAATATTTTGATATAAATTTCTATGTAAAAGTGAGATCTGTTTTGTTTTCATCAAACACTTTATTCAACTTATACCAAATGCCAAATGAAGGTTAATATTTGCAGTTGTTCATGGCAAGATGGGTATGTATCAAATAAAAAGGAAATTATTTCTTTATAACTGGACTTGTTGGTAGATAAGAATTTCCATTTATGCGAAAGATAATTTTGTTGTCACGTGTATAAAAAAATAATCTATGGATGCAGCTACACAGAATATGTATCATTTCTCAGAAATGCAGTGCCTGTAATGCAATGTGGTTTGTGATGTGATTCACTGGCCAAAGACGATCGATAGGTGGCACTTTTGGCATGTTAGATATTAGTGAAACCATTGCCCATAATGTTTCATGGAACAGCATGAGGAATCAAGCATCTGACACACCAAGTCAATATTTACTTGAGGTAAGCACATCACATTTAATAATATTTCACCAACAAAACCCAAAACTCTTTACAGAAAGCCTTATATCAGTGGTTCTCAAACTTTTTGGACCAAGTACCACCCCTAATCCAACCAAAGCATCCAAGTACCACCTACAAGTCATCATCTCATAGGTACCCCAGAGATTCTCAATGACCAACATGAGCGTGCGTGTGCGCACACAATCACACACACACACATATAATAAATATTATAATAATAAACTTTACTTGATATAGCGCCTTTAAAGGTGGCTTCTCAAAGTGTTTTACAGGAAAAAAAACATTAACAACAACTAATAAAAAAGCACCATTTCAGTGAGAGGGGTGAGCCTGTTTAGTTGAGCAAAGCAGAGGTGAATTAATTTTTCGAGCCCTGATACAATTTTTCGAGTCTAACAGATTTTAAATCGTCAGGCATTTTCTTGACGGCAAAGGTCTCGCGGTGGATGTTGTAATGCGTACATTAATTTCTGGAGCAACCTCTCTAATTCGTGCAACTACACCGTTATGTCGGCTTGTCATTGCTCTAGCACCGTCTGTACAAACTCAGACTCATTTTATCCAGTCGAGGCCATTCTCTTCGATAAATTTATTCAGAAGCTGAAATATGTGCTCTCCTGTAGTTCCTGTTGGTAGCATTTTACAGAACAGAAAGTCTTCATGGAACGTACCCTCAAACTCGTATCTAACGTAAACGAACAAATTGACCAAATCGACTACAGACTCATCTAATTGCAGTGAAAAACATCTGCTCATCTTAACGCGCTCTATCAGTGTACGTTTGATATAATCCTTCATTTCAATAATTCTATGAATGACTGTGTCTTTCACGGGGAGGGGGGCAGCAGGTCGAGCTGTTTAGCAGGTTTTTCTCCACACTTAATACGTGTCAGCTCTTTTGCCAAAGGTAAATAAAGGTTCTTCAAAATAGTGTAGCTTACCTGCTTTAGCAATCTGCAAGCTTGCATTTTTCCGCGTTTCCGTTTTTATTTCCGTATTTATTTAAAGTTTTTATTTCATGCGCATGGGAGCGAAACACAGAGACACTCGGTGTATTTTTCTCAAATTAGAACAGTTATTAAATATTTTTCTGGTATCACGCTTTCGTGTGCTCACAAGATTACCTGCATTCGTAGCACGTATTTCTATGCATTCCTGTGTTTACAACGTTGGCATTGTTCCAAAATCACGCACGTTCTCCTTTCTCCCTATTTGCTGGAGATACAGTAGCTTTTTTTAAATACAATTGGTCACTTGCATCCGTAGCACGCATTCCTATAGAGTCGTATAGAATTACAGAGTATCTCTTGTGTCCACTGAAGTATTAGCACGCAATGTATCGTAGTACATAGGCTGCGTATTCGACACGTATTAAAATACAAAATATGAAAACCCGTCCCGATTTTTCAGCGCACACAACACAGTTCCAGGGTCATTTGGCGTACCACCGGGCGGCACGCCACGTACCACTGCTGGTACGCATACCACAGTTTGAGAACCACTGCCTTATATCAATCAAAAATAGACAACCAGAGCTTCGCAAAACCTTTCTCAGAACCAAAATACATCAAGGCAATAGACCACAATAACATTTTATCTGATGATGCACTTCAGCAAACTTTCAAAGTGCGTTGAAAAGTAATCAATAACCCAGCAAAACAAAACAGGAAAAGCAAAAAACTGCAAAAAAAATATATATCTCATGTTTCTACCTTGTTCAGGGCATCTGTAAGACTGGAAATATGTCCACAAAAAGCTACCCTTACTCATCTCCAGACTTAGAGAAAGCTGAGAGGTATTGGCTATTGGAACTGAATTCTGAAACTGACCGCCTCGAAAAAGCTGGTCTGATTTGTGGAAAATTGCTGTCATTCATTGTATTTTCAGCCATTCAGAGCCCTTAGGGGATGAGATTTCCTCTGGGAGCCTCTGGCTGCATTCTAGCTGTAATCAAGCTATCAATTATTGATACAACAGGTGGTAATCAATCTGATTCTTATCGGTGGTCATTTTTTCACACCTGAAGGCCACTCTAGAGTTTCTTTTTCAATGCCTAATAGCAGAAAAAAGCTCTCTATCAGTGCCTAAAGCCTTTTTTATAGCAATTGCAATAGGTTTTACACATTTTTATTGACTTTCAATAATTTTTGTAAATTTTTTGCAAGATGCGAGAAATTTCAATCCATGTCCAGTCTTAAAAAAAAATGTAGATTTTTTTCAAATTTATCAATTTTTCCCACATTTTATCTGAGCTAGTAGCCTACAAGCATTTTCAGCCTACTGGCAGGCCTAAAACTTGAAAAATTGATCTTTAAAAACAGAACTAAAAAAAAATAACTGCTGTTTTTATTTCTGTATATTTTGCTCTGAGTGGACACATTAAGAGATAAAAGAAGTTTGATTATTTACTCTTAATGCCAAGGGGGTTAGTTTCAATTTAAGACTTGAACCAGGCCTTTGGTATGCGGCAGAGATGTGCGACAAAATGTTTAAGGGGAAAAAATTCCAGGTGGAAATTGGCTCTGGGGGATTTTGATAGCTAGCAATAAAAATAACAGGAGCATAATGTCGAACAATATTACTTTTGGAATATAAATATATTATATGTACTGTACAGATGCAGCCATTCAAAATGCGTGGGCGATACCGCATTATTTTGCGGTACGCTGTATGCAGTCTACCGCAAGCTACCGGTAAATACCGCGAGTTACCGTAAATTCTCCTATAATACGACAAGCAAAATAATAAGATCCGGAATTTCCACAAGGTGGAGCTAATAAAGCTCAACCTCTCATGTTTGAGCTGTGGCCATCAAAGTCTTTAACGAAGATATTACTAATAGTATTAATAATGAATGACCTTGGACAAGCTGTAAGTGTAAACTCAAAGTATTGCCCTGGTCAACATTCTTTTTTTCATTGACCGTCTTTGTAAAAGTAACACCACAGCATTTCGCAATCACGCATTTGTTTCCAATCATGCAAAGTACAGTGATTCACCATGCCTTTCACATGCTCATAAAAGAGATTGATTTAGGAACATAAACATATTACCGTATGCAAACTGTACTGTATACAGTATGTATATGTATATTTAATGTCTTAACTGTGCCCGTTTAAGTATTGAATATTCATATCTAATTTTACCACTGAAGGGAAATCTTAGTAGCTGAGCATAAAAAGAATAGGAGCATACTGCAACGCGTGTGAAGGCCATAAACAATATTAATTTTGGAACATAAACATACAGTATATGGCTGGTCTCGGTACTTTAAAGAAAACATACACGAAACATGGTTTCATTATGACCAGAATCGGTCTTGAGATATTTTTAACTTGATTTGCAGTATTTGAGAGGTATGTCTTAACACCGATACTACAGTGGTTAAGTACTGCTCACGTATGTTTCTAGGTTTATATTATGCATTTCATACGGTCAAATTACTTTTGAGCAACTAATAAGAAGCGCGAAACGGTATGCGTTTTACTTTCGTTTTGTGCTGGGACCCGTGGATTGATTAGAGATATCAAGTACATACAAGTCATTTTTTAAATGTTGTAGTTCGTCTTGAAAAAATGTTACGAGTACATCATCTATCAACAATTACACAGGTTCTGTTTCCATATTGCGGATTTTGGTTACGTAATATTATTTTCTAGATTTCACGTTGTGAATATATGATTTGGGCAAACAGAGCCGCAAAGAAGTACATTATGGGTTGTTGTTTTTTTTTTGCAGTTTTATCTAGAACAAGCGTTGCTTAAACCTTTGTCTGATTCTTGTGAAACTATCCACACGACAGTTACAGTACCTAGGAGTTGACTTCAGTGATGTCACTGATGGGATGTTTCTAAAAATCCATCCTCTGTAAAACGTCTTCTCTAGTTGTCCTGCATATGTATTCGCTAATGAAGCTGTGTGTTCTGAGCCTGGATCTCTACATTTCTGTATGAACCAGCTTAGAGGGCTAAAGACAGCTTGTGTTTAAATTGAGTGTAAGGCAATTTATGCTTCTAAAGTCATGGTCAGCATTTATTATTGTACTGTGCTGTAAACTTGTTCTGTGCCAAGTCACACTATTTTATAGCGTTTTTATAGCGTTATCAAATCCGGTGGCGCTGTGTTAGTTTCCTGACTCCCATGTCACATGGTCTGTGATTGAAACCTGTAATACCGGTTTAATTCGTCACAGCCAGCACTCCGGTTGTAAAGTAGAAGCAGGCGAGATTTCCAGCGAAAAACACCTCCCCCTTCTTCAGGTGTGAGGGTCTTCTGCTCAGAATGAAACGCTAAAATGTAATGTAGGCTCTGAATGGGTTCAATTATGATTTGGGCTTGATTAAGGTCACTGCCTTTCATCTAAAACCCTACTTGAATCCTTCTAAACTAAAAATCAGTGTTAGTGAGTTCTAAATAAAGAGGTATCCAGGTAACAGTGAAACGGGCGGACAGTCTGGGGAGATCGCCCGTTTTCCATGTAAATAGTTCCCTGGTTCCGCACCCCTTGGTGTTTCTCTCGCTCTCTCTCGGGTCACCTGATCATTAGCTCGAAAGATTTGAGTGCTTTGTGTATATTCTAATGGTAGTGGGGGCAGGGTGTGTGGGAACAGGTTTGGTTGAAATTGCATTGGAGATCTATGTTCTTCACACCTGAAACATTTTCTCTGAAAGCATTTTCTTCGCAGTTTAACCGATCTTGTTACAGCATGTTACAGTTTACTATTATTAACCATATTAATTTTAAGTGCTTAATGTAAAATCTTGTAAAAATATATTTTCATTGTTCAAATATACATTAAGTCTGACTATCATATAATAAGTTAAATACAAAACTAAAGAAAAAATAGGGTTAAATATAATTCAAAATATTTTGCTAACAATGTTAACTGTTTATGAATAATAAAATGTATTAACTAAGGAGTAGGATGGCACAGTTGTTAGTATGTTTTTTGTTTTGTTTCTTTTTCATAAATACAACAGTAGTACCTGATGTCTCAGTGGCTTTCAAAATTAAATTATGCATGCAAACCTGTGAACTAGAAAGATAACTAAGATATCCATCCATTATATTCCATAATATCCATGAAATATATGGCGCTAAAATATGTGTGACGCAGTGGTGGCCTGGCACGGTGAGGTGCGCTTGCAGCTATGTGACGCAGTGGTGGCCTGGCACGGTGAGGTGCGCTGGCAGCTGTGTGATGCAGTGGTGGCCTGGCACGGTGAGGTGTGCTGGCAGGTGGGTGATGCAGTGGTGGCCTGGCACCGTGAGGTGCACTGGCAGCTGTGTGATGCAGTGGTGGCCTGGCACGGTGAGGTGCGCTGGCAGCTGTGTGGTGTGACGCAGTGGTGGAAATGTTCACCATGTTTCACCATGCTGAAAATGTTTGTACCAGACTTTTTTGAGGCCTGTTTAATTGTGTCTGAAGTCTGATGTTGTAAATTTTATTGTTAAAAAGATCCATGAAAATGTCACTACTAAAGTTAGCTGGTACTGTTGGTATTTTAAGTGGCAAGTAGAGCTCATATTTTAGATTTTGTGTAGTTGCTAGCGTTGAACTGTGTGTTGGATGCACATGAATATATTCATTATATGCCAGCGCACCTCACCGTGCCAGGCCACCACTGCGTCACACCACACAGCTGCCAGCGCACCTCACCATACCAGGCCACCACTGCGTCACACCACACAGCTGCCAGCGCACTTCACCGTGCCAGGCCACCACTGCGTCACACCACACAGCTGCCAGCGCACCTCACCGTACCAGGCCACCACTGCGTCACACCACACAGCTGCCAGCGCACTTCACCGTGCCAGGCCACCACTGCGTCACACCACACAGCTGCCAGCGCACTTCACCGTGCCAGGCCACCACTGCGTCACACCACACAGCTGCCAGCGCACCTCACGGTGCCAGGCCACCACTGCATCACCCACCTGCCAGCGCACCTCACCATGCCCGGCCACCACTGCATCACACAGCTGCCAGTGCACTTCACCGTGCCAGGCCACCACTGCGTCACAACACACAGCTGTCAGCGCACCTCACCATGCCAGGCCACCACTGCATCACACAGCTGCCAGCGCACCTCACCGTGCCAGGCCACCACTGCGTCACAACACACAGCTGCCAGTGTACCTCTACATACCCGACCACCACTGCATCACACAGCTGCCAGCGCACCTCACCGTGCCAGGCCACCACTGCATCACATAGCTGCAAGCGCACCTCACCGTGCCAGGCCACCACTGCATCATACAGCTGCCAGGGCACCTTACCGTGTCAGGCCACCACTGCGTAACACCACATAGCTGCCAGCGCACCTCACCATGCCAGGCCATCACTGAGTCAGAGATTAAATAAAACCTCACTCGCACCAAACAAATTTATATTTCTAAATATCACAACATGATCGAATTTAAGTCATTTTAATAACAATGAATAGTCACCTAGGCGTTACAATATAAACATTTATATTGATTTAAATAACGTTTTGATTTAAATCGCAAATGCGGGTTTAAATATATGTGTTTTTTGATTCACAATCAGACAAATGCAACATAAATTGATATCTTTGTCTTCTAAGTATCTTAATAAACTTTCAGCATAGCTTTCTCCCCGTTTAGATTTATTTTGGGATCAAACGTGGAAAGATTAGATTGTAATCGTTTTTATTTTTTAAATACATTTTAGAAAAGTGTAATCTATACTAAAAAGCTGTACACCACCTGCTATAAAGATACATATTGTAATACTTTCGGGTTCGGATAGGACAGACACAAGAACTCAGACTTGCAGAGTTAAAGCAAGTTAAAGCCTTGATTTTATATATCACCTTTAAAAGTGGTATCTCAAAGCAAAGTAAATACCCAACACTGATTGTACCCATCTGTCATGCAAATAAAGCAGCTTGAATTGAATTGGGGGGGGGGGGGTATATTTGCTTTGTGTATAAAGTACATTGTGAATGTTTTCACAGCCTTCACTTTGTCGTTTTTATGCCATTTTTTGACCACGCACGAATATTCCTATGTCCGTATCTTCGCAAGGGAATCAGTGCGAATTTTAATACTAATTAAATGACCGCGGGCACTTTCCACCCCCTCTACATTCTCAGAGTAGAACAGACTAACCTTCTAATGAAAGACGGTCCACCCCCCACGGACAGGAAAAGTGCCCACAGGCACTTAAACTTAATATGGTCAGTAACAGTAAACAGTAACATGGTCAGAAGGAGCACGTACAAACGTTTCCGAAATAACCACATGTAAGACTCTGATGCTTAAAATGTTTAGGGAGAAAGTGGGATACTGGTGTGTATTTTTTCTTTAAACTACCAATACCAGCCATATACAGTCTGTAACGTAGGGATTTCTATATGTCTTTATTTAGTGGTTACATTAGTGACAAAGGCTAAACTTTTAGCTTCAGTAACGTGTACATATCTCCCCTTTTTATAAAACGACATGGTTAAAAACTGTTCCAGAGCCACTGTTGTTTCATCAGTGAAAAGAACATCATGAAATGCCTCTCCCTGTTCAATCCACTGGAAAAAAGAAAAGGAGCATAAAGCTTCTGATGGTCATAAACGATATTCATTTAGGAGCAGCATCAGAGGTATGTTTTTAACTGCACTGCATTGGAGAGAATACCATAGTGTGTTGTTTTTTTTTACTCCCTGGCGGAAACTGGCTTCCAGAAGAATCAGTATGGCTCAGAGATTAAATAAAACTTCACTCGCACCAAACAAATGTATATTTCTAAATATCACAACATGATCGAATTTAAGTCATTTTAATAACAATGAATAGTCACCTATGCGTTACAATATAAACATTTATATTGATTTAAATCGTGTTTAAATCACCTTTATTTAAAACCCATAAATAAAGCTGATACTGTTTAGACTTTTAATTATTTAAAACTGTATTAAAGCAGCACGATACACAATGCAACGTAAATTGCTATCTTTGTCTTCTGTGTAATAATGTTCACCTCTCTGTCCAGCAAATTTACAATAGTAATAATAATGAACTTTATTGTATATGGCGCCTTTAAAGGTGGCTCCTCAAAGCGCTTTACAGGTTAAAAACAATACTGTTAGGCTGGGAAAACGATTTTTTTTAAGAAATACAAAATGAGATATAATGATATGTTCCGGCTTAGACATTAACGAAGAGCATAACGCGTGTACTGTATACACTCCAAGTACAACCCCCCTCTCTGCAGGAGTGCTGGCTGTGACGAATTGAACCGGTTTCACGGGTATTTTCAAAGTAGGAGGCGAGATTTCCAGCGAAAGACACCTCCCCCCCCCTCAAAAACCCAGTAAGTACAGTACTTACTAGTTAAAGGCTAGGCTCCTCAATGAAATCGCTTTAACATGCTAATGCGTTGGTGTAACAGTCCGGGCGTGGCAAGCTTCTAATTTCAACCCGACTACGGCAAAAGGAACCCTTCTTTCATTAGAAGACAATGAACATATTTTAGCCCTGAATGAATTAATAGCAAACATGGTTTACATAAAAGACATTTTTCCAAGAAAGTTTAGCCTTTGTCACTAATGAAACCACTAAATGAAGACATAAATATAAAAATCTTAAGATTTTTAAAATACATGACTTTGCTAAAATTTATTTGAAAATAAAAACAATTACAACCGCCAGGGGAGGGAGAGAACAGGGGAGGGATGTTGGTTTTGCATAAGGGGCGGGGCTATGGAAATTAGGTCTGTTTGGGAATGTGTAGTTACATGTTCTGGCTGTTTGTGAATTATCGTTGTTGAGTATGGAGTGTTGAGGTATTGATTTTGTGTAATGCTTTATGTTGAAAATTGAGGTGGATTTTGTTTATGATAAATAGGATAAACTGGGATGTGAGGAAGGTTTGGTTTTGCATAAGGGGCGGGATTATGATAATTGGAGGACTTTGCGAGAGTAAAATGGTTTGATATATTTGATTTTGTATTGTGGTTGTTATCTATGTTTTTGGTTGGTATTATGTTTATATGGTTGTTTTTGTTGGTTGGTTGTTATTATGGTTATTAATAATACGATCTATAGTTGAAATCTGAGCCTAAATAAAAAGAAAAAGCAAGTGATTAGGTTTATGAGCAATCTAATTACTTATTCGTTTAAAACGCTATATAAAATAAAGTTTATTATTAATTTGCTGGACAGAGCGGTGAACATTATTATGCATAAGACAAAGATAACGATCCTGATCAGTTTAGAAATCTGTGTACGCTGTAAGGTTTTTACTTCTTAAACTTTTAAAATACACGTTTTGAATAGAAACAAATCCTCTTCCTGGTACAGTATGTATAGCAAACCAGCACGTCTTTTTTCTCCAATCAGAGGGGTGTCAGATGGTGTCAGCCAATCACCATTCTGAAGCCCTACCATAATCTCTGGTATGGGGAGACCCCAGAATTCTGTCCCATAGTTTAGACAGATGATAGATACTTTTATTGATCCTGTGAGGGAAATAAAGTAAATCATTTTCATTTTAGGAAATTATTAAACGCTCGGTTAAAAGCAAAGGAGATTGTCTGTTATAGTGGACATAAAAACAAGAGTTCGCTGGCATTATATCCTGGAAGACACAGACCGGCGCCAGACCGGTAAAATGCCTGATGAACTAGGGATTGGACAGTTTCCAAGTGCTTGTACAATCGATGGAAATGTTCAAATAAATGTGCAAAAGAAATAAACAAAATAATCATTTACTTCTTTATCATATTGGGTAGCTAATGTCCTCTCTTTGCTAGTTAGTGGCTGTGTTTCTGCATTGGGTAGCAACGGGTGACTGTTCTCAGGCGGAAGATGTAAACAGCTTAATGTTCGTGTTAAATAATTTTTTTAAATTAAAATTCATTCTATACAGCAATCGCATATTTGGGTACCGTTTCATAAAACTTTCATGCTTAAAATGTTTAGGGAGAAATGGAAGACTGGTGTGTATTTTTTCTTTAAACTACCAAGACCAGCCATACACAGTACAGTTTACATACATACAGTAATGTTTATGTTCCTAAACTAATATCGTTTATGACCTTCAGATGCGTTATGCTCCTCTTCTTTTTATGCTCAGCTACTAAAATTTCCCTTTAGTGGTAAAATCCATATAAATATTCAAAACTAAGCGGATTAAAATGTGCACAGTAAAGACATTAAATGATTAAATCTTTGCACTACCAACCAATGCACCACGAGTGCCCCTGTCGGTCATTTTGGCCAGCCAATCACTTACCGCGGTGCCCTCCGGTGCCCTGCGGTGGCTTGTGGGTAGGTTACTGTACCGCGGGTTTTTACCGCGCATTTTGAATGGCTGCATCTGTACTACTACCAGCTATATACAGATGCAGCCATTCAAAATGCGCGGGCGATACCGCATTATTTTCCGGTCCGCTGTACGCAGTCTACCGCGAGTTACCGGTAAATACCGCAAGTTACCGGTAAATACCGCTAGCAAAATAATAGTATCCGGAATTTCCGCAAGGTGGAGCTAATAAAGCTCAACCTCTCATGTTTGAGCTGTAGCCATCAAAGTCTTTAACGAAGATATTACTAATAGTATTAATAATAAATGACCTTGGACAAGCTGTAAACTCAAAGTATTGCCCTGGTCCACATTCTTTTTTTCATTGACCGTCTTTGTAAAAGTAACACCACAGCATTTCGCAATCACGCATTTTTTTCCAATCATGCAAAGTACAGTAATTTTTGAGAATCGATTCACCATGCCTTACACATGCTCATAAAAGAGATTGATTTAGGAACATAAACATATTACCGTATGCAAACTGTACTGTATACAGTATGTATATGTATATTTAATGTCTTAACTGTGCCCGTTTAAGTATTGAATATTTATATGGAATTTTACCACTGAAGGGAAATCTTAGTGCCTGAGCATAAAAAGAATAGGAGCATACTGCAACGCGTGTGAAGGCCATAAACGATATTAATTTTGGAACATAAACATACAGTATATGGCTGGTCTCGGTACTTTAAAGAAAACATACACGAAACATGGTTTCATTATGACCAGAATCGGTCTTGAGATATTTTTAACTTGATTTACAGTATTTGAGAGGTATGTCTTGACACCGATACTACGTAAATACTGCTCACGTACTGTATATGTTTCTAGGTTTATATTATGCATTTCATACGGTCAAATTACTTTTGAGCAACTGATAAGAAGCGCGAAACGGTATGCCCAGGGCGTTTTAGTTTCGTTTTGTGTGGGGACTGCTTTAACTATATATATATGATATATTGATTAGAGATATCAAGTACATACAAGTCATTTTTTAAATGTTGTAGTTTGTCTTGTAAAAATGTTACGAGAACATCATCTGTCAACAATTACACAGGTTCTGTTTTCATATTGCGGATTTTGGTTACGTAATATTATTTTCTAATTTAACGTTGTGAATATATGATTTGGGCAAACAGAGCCGCAAAGAAGTACATTATGGGTTGTTGTTTTTTTTTGCAGTTTTATCTAGAACAAGCGATGCTTAAACCTTTGTCTGATTCTTGTGAAACTATCCACACAACAGTTACCTACAGTAGGAGTTGACTTCAGTGATGTCACTGATGGGATGTTTCTAAAAATCCATCCTCTGTAAAACGTCTTCTCTAGTTGTCCTGCATATGTATTCGCTAATGAAGCTGTGTGTTCTGAGCCTGGATCTCTACATTTCTGTATGAACCAGCTTAGAGGGCTAAAGACAGCTTGTGTTTAAATTGAGTGTAAGGTAATTTATGCTTCTAAAGTCATGGTCAGCATTTATTATTGTACTGTGCTGTAAACTTGTTCTGTGCCTAGTCACATTATTTTATAGCGTTTTTATAGCGTTATCAAATCTGGTGGCGCTGTGTGTTAGTTTCCTGACTCCCATGTCACATGGTCTGTGATTGAATCCCATGGAACTACAGTATGACTTTATATTTTAACAAACATTTCTTTGAAAAAATGAAACGTTTCCCTTGGTCAGAGATTAAATAAAACCTCGCTCGCACCAAACAAATTTATATTTCTAAATATCACAACATGATCGAATTTAAGTCTTTTTAATAACAATGAATAGTCACCTATGCGTTACAAAATAAACATTTATATTGATTTGAATCACATTTTGATTTAAATCGTAAACGCGTGTTTAAATATATGTGTTTAAAGGCGATATACTGTATAAATTCTGCTGATTCTTATGGAGTGTGTTCCGCCGGGGATTCAAAAAATTTATTTTTTTTAATCGCGTATCTAAGGAAAATTGCAGTATAACTTTGTTCATGCACAAACAGTGGCATGTTACATTATAATTTGGGTGTCTCCCCTTGCCAGAAAGCTCTAAATTGCATTTTGAGTGCGGTTTTTGACTTTTTCTAAATTGCAACCCATAAATAAAGCTGATAAAGCTTAGACTAACTGCATTCTAAACTGTATTACAACGTAAATTGCAAAAATGCACTTGGAATCTGTCCAAGCCCTCCTACAAAAATTATTTAAACTGCGACACTGATCATTCATCTCTAAATAAACTTTATTTTATATAGCGTTTTAGGTGTAGCGGCAATGCTTGTTAATAAGACAGAATTAAGCGTTGGTATGCTGTCTTAAAGGAGGCCCCATCTCACCCTCCATCTCTGTGGTGCAGCCACAGAGAAAGAATTCATGCAGGCTGATTTAAGATGTTTTCTTTTGATAAGAAGCAAGCTCCCAGACGGGGATGCAATTAGCTAAGCCTGGCTATCATGATCAATGGTCATCCATTGGCGCCTATCAGTCTAGGGAGTGCCGAATGGACATCTGGACTGCATTCCTAAGTGTCAAGAGTAAGTGACTCATATCTCACCTTGATCAACCAATCAGGGACTGGTAGGGCCGAGTAACCCACGTGGGACTCTGATGCCCATGGAACTTTCAGCCAATGAACGAGCTGAAGTTCCTCCAGGTAAAAACAGGCAACACAGAGAGCCTTTGGGATTCTGTGGAGAATTTGGTGGACTGTTCTAAAGGGAATTCAAAGGAGAATTCCAGGGCAGGACGGCCCAGGAGCAGAAGGCTCCCAAGGGCAGGACATTCTCGCAGCGCGCCTCCTGACCATCCTGAGACTCAGCCCGGACAACCACGGAAAGGCCAGTGTGTCCGAGTGCCAGAACTTTCCTTTGTTCTAAGAGTCTAGAGTGGAGGTTGCCAGAGAGTAACCAGCAGCAGGCCTCGTGAACAGGTCAGAACTGTGGACAGCTGAATCACTATTCAGAACTAACTCTTCATCAGGAACGAACCGGTCCTCTTCCTGACTTGCTGGGACCCACAGTCATCTTTTCTCCTGTGCACAAACTTTGCTAGTTAAAGCCAACACTAACTAGCCGGTCAGTGAGCATCAGCAGCGCACCGTCGCAAGCCGCACAGCACAGCCTGGCACGGAGCCAGAGAGCGCGGATTGGACAGCAACAAGCCTGCAGCTGATTGTTTGTGCCTGCAGGAGATATGAATCCCCAGAGATTGGATGAGTATTCAACTTCAATGCATTACAGCTCGAGAATTCAATTGTTATCCCAACCAGTTGATATCAATTTAATTCCTAAGAGTTATGTACTTGTTTTGAGTATCTAACGTAGAAGTTATAACCAAGTTCATTTATGAAACGGTCTAAATGAATGATATACTGAACGTATGTCCTCTTGATGTGTAACTCTTTGTAACTGATTGAATATATACCTTTTGTATTCTGATAACCCTCTCGATAAGATCTGTTAGGTTTATATGCATATTCTATGTATTAATAAATGTATCCTCGTGTATTAGTACCTGTGTGTGTGCGTTGTTTGAGTTATGTCGCATGGTTGGATTCTAAAGCCATCAAAAGAATCAACTTTGTGATTTACTGCTACAATTAATAATTGTCTCAGTAAATGCCCAAACCCTACAGAACTGGTGCCTTCAGAGAGCCACTACGTTACATATTTGGCGTCCCTGAGCCGGTTTTCTTACATATTTGGCGTCCCTGGGCCGGCTATGATTACATTTATGGCGTCCCTGAGTGGCTATGATTACATATTTGGCGTCCCTGAACGGCTATGAAACATTACATAGGCGAATAGGTAATTAGATTGCTCATAAACCTAATCGCTTTTTCTACATAAACACAGCATGATTGCTCTCTGAAAATGCTTTTCCTTTATATTTAGGCTCAGATTTCAACTATAGATCGCATTATTATAAACTTTCTTGGAAAAATGTATTTTATGTAAACCATGTTTGCTATTAATTCATTTAGGGCTAAAATACGTTCATTGTCTTCCAATCGAGTCGAGTTGACATTGGAAGCTTGCCACTCCCGGACTGTTACACCAACGCATTAGCATGTTAAAGCGATTCCATTGAGGAGCCCAGCTACAATGGTCTAGTTAACACTGTACTTCCTACTTTGAAAATACCTGTGAAACCGGTTTAATTCGTCACAGCCAGCACTCCTGCAGAGAGGGGGTTATACTCGTAAAGTAGAAGCAGGCAAGATTTCCAGCGAAAGACACCTCCCCCCCCCCCTCAAAAACCCAGTAAGCAGTAATGCTTTATGTTGAAAATTGAGGTGGATTTTGTTTATGATAAAGAGGATAAACTGGGATGGGAGGAGGGTTTGGTTTTGCATAAGGGGCGGGATTATGATAATGTGCGAGAGTATAATGGTTTGATATATTTGATTTTGTATTGTGGTCGTTATCTATGTTTTTGGTTGGTATTATGTTTATATGGTTGTTTTTGTTGGTTGGTTGTTATTGTGGTTATTAATAATACAATCTATAGTTGAAATCTGAGCCTAAATAAAAAGAAAAAGCAAGTGATTAGGTTTATGAGCAATCTAATTACTTATTCGTTTAAAACGCTATATAAAATAAAGTTTATTATTAATTTGCTGGACAGAGCAGTGAACATTATTATGCATAAGACAAAGATAACGATCCTGATCAGTTTAGAAATCTGTGTACGCTGTAAGGTTTTTACTTCTTAAACTTTTAAAATACACGTTTCGAATAGAAAGAAATCCTCTTCCTGGTACAGTCGCATGAAGAGAGAGGCGAAACAGCCCTACACAGCCCTGTCGCAGTACACGAATATAATCATATCGTTATTAAATTCTTTAGATACGCGATTCCATATTATATTAGCAGAAAAGCTTAAACTACCACTTTTTCACACGCTATTTCACATGTTAGTTAAATTTAATTTATTCAAAGAAATGTTTGTTCACAACGGCGACTGTCAGAAGATAGGACACAGTGGCTCAGGTACCCGCTGAATGAAAAGGGGCACTTTAATGTTCTGTATGGCTAATACTAAAGCCAATACTAATATTCAATACTTTAATATCCTTTTCTGTATGTTTAACAATAGTGGGTACTGGCCTAATTCGTCCCTGCTCCCGTTGTTAGGTGTTAATGTGTTGTTAAGTGTGAATTTGTACCTGTTTCCCTGAGGTCTGGCTTTTTTTCTGGAAAACCATAACTCTGGTCTTGTCCAGCTCCAGCAGTGCCAGGTTCTGGCGCAGCCTCTGTTCTGTGGGCGACAGCGGGACCAGGTCGTCTGCACAGAGCAGGAACTTGATTTCCATAATTAATGCAGATCAGTAAATCAAGGGACAAAACAATTATTGCGCCCGGGTCCTCAATGGGCTTTGACGTGCTAATGCTTTGGTTTAACAGTCCGGGTGTGGCAAGCCTCTAATGTCTCCCGACTTTGAAAACCAAGTAATAACTTAACTATATGTGCAAACGTTTCATATGTTGCTGTTGTGGATGCCTGTGGAGTGTATCTTATTTGCCGCGCGCCCTCCCCCCCTCTCTCCCTCAATTCAATTCAATTCAAGGTGTTTTATTAGCATGGCAGATGGGTTCAATCAGTGTTGGGTATTTACTTTGCTTTGAGATTCCACTTTTAAAGGTGATATATACATTTTTGACTAAAATAAATTGATATCTTTGTCTTCTAAGCTCTCTGTGTACAGTAGAGCCTACTGTCCAGCCAGCACATGTCCACAGATATTCACAACAGCGACATATCATAAAATGTTTGCACATATAGTGTGCAAAAATGCACTTTATTTACTAAAAATAAGACAGAGATACTGTGTCAATTTATGTTGCATTAGCCTGATTATGATTAAAAAAACACATATAATTAAACACGCGTTTGCGATTTAAATCAAAACATGATTTAAATCAATATAAATGTTTATATTGTATCGCATACTGTCCAGCCTCCATTTCTCTATAAAAATTTACTCTATTACACACACACACACAATAGAAGCAGGAAGCAGAAGCAGGGACCGTTGTCAGAAGGGAAGAAGGTGACTATTCATTGTTATCAAAAATGACTTAGAATCGATCATGTTGTGATATTTTGAAATATAAAAGTCAATTGATTGTCCATAATATCGCTATTCTATTTTTTCGAAGAAATGTTTGTTAAAAAAAAAGTCCAGCACCAGCTAGATTTGAACACAACCCATGAGTTGGTAAGCGGGCACATAGACCAGTAGGCTACAGGTAAGTCGGATGAAGTGGGAGGCGAAACAGCCCTACACAGCCCTGTCGCAGTACACGAATATAATCATATCGTTATTAAATTCTTTAGATACGCGATTCCATATTATATTCCCTATTAATCAAATTCTAAAAGTATGCTTGTTGACTCCGGTATCTCTTTAGTTAAAGACTTCGATGCTTAAAATGTTTAGGGAGAAATGGAATACTGGTGTGTATTTTTTCTTTAAAGTACCAAGACCAGCCATATACAGTACTGTATGTTTATGTTCCAAAATTAATATCGTTTATGGCCTTCACACGCGTTACAGTATGCTCCTATTCTTTTTATGCTCAGCTACTAAGATTTCCCTTCAGTGGTAAAATTCAATATCTACAACGGGCACAGCAAAGACGTTTACTGTAAGTCTTTCTACGACAGACCAACGGACCACGAGTGCCCCTGTCGGTCAACCAATCACGTACTGCGGTGCCGCGCATCATCTTGCGTCACAATGCGCGACGCCACCTGCGGTACGTGTCTGTAACGCGCACTTTGAATGGCTGCATCTGTATATATACTATATTAAGTTTATAAACCTTTTCTATGAATACTTGCTTTTACAGTAAAAAAGTTGGACATTTTAAAATCTATTTAATAAGTAATATTAATATGGAATCATGTAACAAAATAAATTTTGGTCACTGAAAATACAAATAGTTTCTTAAAGGTCATTAATAATATTAATTTATGGAACTTAATATAGCATATTTATATAGCTGGTAGTAGTACCGTATTCCACTTTCTTAGTAAACTTAGTAAAATCTAAATCGATTTCTTTGACTCGCTCACTTGTTATGAGATGTCATTTTGATTTGTCCATTTTAACTGCATTACTGTGTGTTGCTTTGGCATAGTGGCAAACTGCTTGCCTATCAGCAAAATTGTCCCAGGTTTGATTCCTGGTCAGGGCACAATTTTTATTTTTAACAAATAAAGACTCCTTCTCTAAAAAGTACATAATGTACACTATATTTTTACATTTTTATTTTATATATACAGTGGTGTGAAAAAGTGTTTGCCCCCCTTCCTGATTTCTTATTTTTTTGCATGTTTGTCACACTGAAATGTTTCAGATCATCAAACAAATTGAAATATTAGACAAAGATAACACAAGTAAACACAAAATGCAGTTTTTAAATGAAGGTTTTTATTATTAAGGGAAAAAAAAATCCAAACCTACATGGCCCTGTGTGAAAAAGTGATTGCCCCCTAAACCTAATAACTGGTTGGGCCACCTTTAGCAGCAACAACTGCAATCAAGCGTTTGCGATAACTGGCAATCTTTTAAAGCGCTGTGGAGGAATTTTGGCCCACTCATCTTTGCAGAATTGTTGTAATTCAGCCACATTGGAGGGTTTTCGAGCCTTAACCACTTTTTTAAGGTCATGCCACAACATCTCAATCGGATTCAGGTCAGGACTTTGACTAGGCCACTCCAAAGTCTTCATTTTGTTTTTCTTAAGCCATTCAGAGGTGGACTTGCTGGTGTGTTTTGGATCATTGTCCTGCTTCAGAACCCAAGTGTGCTTCAGCTTGAGGTCACGAACAGATGGCCGGACATTCTCCTTGAGGATTTTTTGGTAGACAGCAGAATTCATGGTTCCATTTACCACAGCAAGTCTTCCAGGTCCTGAAGCAGCAAAACAGCCCCAGACCATCACACTACCACCACCATATTTTACTGTTGGTATGATGTTCCTTTTCTGAAATGCTGTGTTACTTTTACGCCAGATGTAATGGGACACACACCTTCCAAAAAGTTCAACTTTTGTCTCGTCAGTCCACAGAGTATTTTCCCAAAAGTCTTGGGGATCATCAAGATGTTTTCTGGCAAAACTGAGACAAGCCTTTATGTTCTTTTTGCTCAGCAGTGGTTTTCGTCTTGGAACTCTGCCATGCAGGCCATTTTTGCCCAGTCTCCTTCTTATGGTGGAGTCATGAACACTGACCTTAACTAAGGCAAGTGAAGCCTGCAGTTCTTTGGATGTTGTTGTGGGTTTTTTTCTGACCTCTTGGATGAGTCGTCGCTACGCTCTTGGGGCAATTTTGGTCGGCCGGCCACTCCTGGGAAGGTTCACCACTGTTCCATGTTTTTGCCATTTGTGGATAATGGCTCTCACTGTGGTTCGCTGGAGTCCCAAAGCTTTAGAAATGGCTTTATAACCTTTTCCAGACTGATAAATCTCAATTACTCTGTTTCTCATTCGTTCCTGAATTTCTTTGGATCGCAGCATGATGTCTAGCTTTTGAGGATCTTTTGGTCTACTTCACTTTGTCAGGCAGGTCCTATTTAAGTGATTTCTTGATTGAGAACAGGTGTGGCAGTAATCAGGCCTGGGTGTGGCTAGAGAAATTGAAGGAACAAAGGAACAAACTACTGGCTCCACAAAATGGACCAAAGTTCCCAGACCAGGCCCCAAATATATTATATCCCCACTATAGTTACGGCAAGGTGAAAGTGGGGAGCAACATAAAAGCCAGGCAAAACTAACACACAGAAACAAACTGAATAACAATACAAAGTGTATTTGCAAGAAGAGAAAGTAAAAAACCCCAACATATTTGCAAGATAAAGATCACAATATTACACTGTTATATTAAAACTAACACCCTATGGGCACTACATGGTGGGGGACGCTGTCCCTTTCCCAAAAACTTCATGGGGGCAACTTCATGTACATGTAGCTAATTACCAGTTGGATACAATTTGATCTTGTCTTGTGAAACCAAAAATCCAGACTTTTGTCAACAAATTAACTAAAGTTATCCGGCTGAGTAATCTAACTTTGTTAAATAGCACCCCAGTGCTCATTGAATATTCACACCATCAGTATAATCAAAACAAAAGCCATTATCTCATACGCAGGTGTGAAATACAGTAGGGTTAATAATTTCTTTTTAAAAAAGATCTCATATTTGATGTAAAAATTGTATCTGTTGTAACTGTTAATATAATGGGGAATATAATTGTGTTTCTCTCACAATAAAATAATATGCAAAATATATTCACATTTCTGATAATTACTTAATTATCAGAAATAATTATTTCTGATAATACTTATAAGGTATCACAGTATATCAAATATTAAAATAATATTATTAATAAAATAATAACATGAATTAACCTCAAGACCAACAATCTCCAGGATGTTAAGAAAGAGCAAATAAATGTAAAGATGTCCAATTCTCATGAACCTTACAGTGCTACTTCCTGGTGGCGTCTACATCCGCTGCTTACCAAGTAATTCCTGGTTTTAATCTGGTCTTTTAAATATGAAGATTTTAAAGACACTATGTCTAATATATTTTTATAATAAAAATCTTAAATAAATAAAATAATTATTTTATTCTAAATGAAATTAATATATATGTATATATACAGTACATTATATTGGCATTTTTATTAATTTTATTTATCTCAACATGTTAAATATTCACTTTATATTCATAGTCTTTTAAGGCCATAGTGGTCCTGGACACATATCAGATGTTAAATTGGGGAAGGGTTATATCCAGTCAAAAGGGTGCAGTGTCACAGAGTTCAGAGTATTTAGTTAATGAGAGGGTATGAACTGCAGCAGCCTTAAGTCCTATCAGACTCTTGTGCCGATGGTTTTAAATAATTTGAATTTCAATAAGATTTACTACAGAACACTTTCTTTTCCACTGAAGTTAGATAAACAGAAAGTCATCAGTCAGGGTCTTGGAGTTTAATAAGCGAGCACATGGGTCTAGAATATTTTGCATAACAAAACTGTCAAAGAAACAGACCTTAAGTTTAGATTGGATATCATAGTAGGTATCAGAACTGTTTTTTATCATTTCCATTAGAGGAGGGTTGAACAGAAGCAGTAAACACTAACACTAACAATTAACAATAATTCATCTGCTAAGACAGCCGGTTTTAAAAGCAAGGTAACTTTCTGCTCAATGAAATACAGTCAGGCAAACAGATTTTAAATTCTTCAAACAAACTTCAAGACTTCTCAAAGGCACCCCTTTCTCTAATGCAACAAGTTTGATTTTTTTGTAATTTCAGATTTGTTTAAAAATTTGCATCTGTTGTAACTGTTAATGCAATAGCAAACATCATTGGGGTTCTACTGTTTATCGCCTAATATTGTGAGTGTCACAGCATGTGTAATGTAATTTAAAAAAAATTGTCAACTGAATCAAATACTACAGCAAAGACTACAATTCCTAATGTGCCACACACAAATCACATGTAGTTGTATCCACAGATGTACCGACAATATAGCATTCATGTCAATGAACTGCAGTGTGATAGGTATAATTTATAAATATACTTAATATACAGTATGATACTGTAAGGGTTTAAAGCCACTACAGTACAGTGCATGTTAAATATATTTTTATAATCAAAATTTAAAGTAAAATTGTTTCCTGATTACTTGTTGCTGAAATTTGCATTATGGCAAAAATATAATGTGTGTGTAAACCTGAAAGAAGCACAGCCCTAATTTATCTTTTAAATTAATTTAATATTTAACATTATGTAATATACAGTATTAAATTAATAAAAGTCTAAACAGTATACAACATAAATTCTATAACTGGAAAAAGATTCTGGCAACAGCTCAACTGCTTCCACATGGCACATTAAGCATTCACTGCCCCACAAGGTGGTTTCACAAGGTAGTGCAGTCCTGCAACAGAATATTTAATATTTAAGAAGTATAGAGCGGTGTGGTTGGGTTCTGCTGCATTATTTGCAGTGCATTCTGAATGGCTGGATTATGCATAAAAAATGCATGATATTCTGTTAAAAAATGTTATACCTACTTTTTATATGTGTTGTCTTGGTTTTATTTTATCTCCTAAAATTTCATTTTCAGATACTTTGCACCAACTTTCTGTGAATAAATCATGATTTTGGTAGTTTGTCAGCAATTCTAGCAGTTGTGGTTTTGGCCAATGCATTTATGTCATTACAAAACCAGTCCTGTTGGTTTCACAGATAGCTGTGTATAGATGTCAGACATCTTTCTAGTTGACCTTGCATTGAAAGCTAGAGGTGGAAATGAACACTTACACAGCTGCCTCTTATTTGGATCCTGTCATCATTTAAATGATGTTTCACAAGGTCTCCTCCTCCTTTATGAAGCTGCTGTCTAGTAGTGTATTGAATAAAAGGGTTTATTACACTTAAAAACACTGCTACTAGCTAAGATTAGCCCTTATAATAGAAGGTTCAGGTGCGGCTTTCTTCAGCATAGGTTCTTTTGACCTCCACACCTCCCAAGACATTACTTCTGCCTAAACTGATGGTCATCTGAGGGTTAGCCAATTTAATTAACCTCTGCTTGGCACTCAGTATTGAATGTCTCTGGCTTCTGTGACTACAGCTGATTGTGGTAGCTGCAGCACAAAGTAACATAAACTACAGAAAATACCATTTTATGATCTAAAAACTTATTTTCTTTCTTTGACAATATTTTAATACATTTTATTTTACTTAATTGAGATTTTGATTATGTAAATTATGTAAAATTGGACATAAAATAATCATGTTTAATAAATTATATATATATAAATGGTTATCTTTTTTATTAAGAATTCATTGTATTTTCAAATTTGCCTCAGTCTAAATTGTCTATAGTAAGCAAACATAAACATCATCTCCTACAGCTGTTGGCCTCTCTAGAGGTATTACTCTTTGTACAATAATGAATAGGACATTTTTAAACAATAAAATGAAAAAAGTACCTGTCCAAGCCTATTATACAATAGATCAGATTTTACAATAAATGTTGATGTCCTGACATACTGTGTTTCAATTAAATCACTTAACTAATCACTCTGAATTTTAATTAATATTCTGTTATGTTATGAAACTAAAATCATATATATTTTGTACTCTTTTAAACATTGTAAAAGTCTGTTTTTTCCAATAAATATGAAAAAAAGATTCTTCCATAAACTATATGTGACATAGATTGAAAAACTTTAAAAATATATATTTAATTTAGTTTAACCATCAATTAGTAATAATGCAACAATAATTAATCTGTGCAGTTATGATGATAAAATACGTTTTGATATACCTAGAAAGGATGTTAAAGCCAACACACTTTTCTCTTCTTATTATTAACCACTTAACAGATAAAATAATAACTTATGTGGGGTAAAAAATGTTTGCTTGTGTGTGTGCACTGTAACAATACTAGTGTTTAAGAGAGTAGGGAAAGTGTGCTGACAATGTTCCTGTTAGACAAATTGCAATAAGGTTGCTAAGGTCTTCAGAGTTCAACCAGTCTGGTAGCTCAACCAGCAATGAGAAGACACCCATGACTGACTTTGATCTGTTCAACAGCACATAATTGCCCAACAAGAGGATCAATTAGGGGGCCACTTCAGGGATTCTAGCTTGGTAAGCTTAGGTATATCTAACATAATTTCTCAATTTCTCAACTACTTAGTACATATCAATATGAACAATGGAAAAGTGGTGTTTTATGATGTAACCTGCATCTCTGTTTTATAGGGTAGAAGGTGTTTAGGGTGTGCAGGTGTTTTATATTGTAGTATATATCTGTAACTCAATCAACCACTAGAATGAGCTAGGTGGATGAATACATCAATATCAACTCCAAAAGAATAATTAAACGTTTATTCTATGCTGAAAAGAGAAGAACAGAGACACAATATTTCACCTGTGGAGTCTTCTCATATATATATACATACACATTTTATACCAAGAATCTTGCAATCATTTTTTTTTTTCAAATGGAGCTTCATATTTAGAACCCACATAATCTATAGTGCTGAGAAAAAGATTGTGAATTAATTAGGCTGGTCCATAATTTTGAATATTTTAGACATAAAATGCAAAAAATCATGTAACGACTTAAAAAAATTACTGAGTATAGTTAAGTTGCTGCTTAACTATACATTAGCCAAATAACAATTCGCTTAAACACCACGATATGAACAATATTGCACAAACTAGTTGAAATCCTATTCACGCTAATGTTCTGCCATTCAAATACATTATTCTTTTGAAGAAATTCAACTAGGTAGTTGCATCAGCACGTGTAGGCTGCTAAGGAACAAATAAAGGTCTGTTCCATACTGAATTGAGAAGAAAAGAAACACAACATTTTGGCTATGGAGCCTTCTTCAGTTGTGAGAGAGAGAGGAAAACCAGCAGTTAATAAAGCATGGGCGAACTTTTCAACTAGTTGTCCAATATTAATAATAATTGTTGATATGACATGTTAATGAAAATAAAAATATTTATACATGACTTTTAAAATATAACTGGAATATCTTATCATTGCTAAAAATTACAAAAACTGGACATTGCAAAGATCAATTAATAGTACAGATGCAGCCATTCAAAACAAGCGAGGTACACCACGGTACCATGCAGTGGGCGTGTTGCATCCCAGAGGGGCATGACGCAGTATCACGCGTCATATGACGTCATATGGAAAGTATCCGGAATCACCTTGTAAAACCGCCAGGAGGAGCTTAACCTCTCATGTAAAGCATTTGAGCTTTTAAATTTAAACTGTGACTTACAACATGTTAATCATCAGTCATTAAAAAGTTGGTATATTTTATGAAAGCAAGATTGCTCAGTTGGGCAAAAGTGCACAACCTACCTTTATCATAAATATTGTAATTATGCAGAAATATCTTATGCATAAAAGCCTTTACCGAAGATATTACTAATAGTATTAATAATGAATGACCTTGGACAAGCATTACGCTTTTCCACATTATTTGTAACCGTCATTTTAAATTAAAAGACTTTATTTTTTCATCGACAAAAAAGTAACACCACAGCATTTCGTTGATCTAACTAACAAGGACGGGACATTAGCTAGCCAATCAAATAAAGGAATAAATTACTTTTTTTGTTTATTTCTTTAGCACATTTATTTGAACATTTCCATCGATTGTACAAGCACTGAAAAACTGTCCAATCCCTAGTTCGTCGGGCATTTTCTTTTAGTATAACAGACATAAAAACTCCCTTGCTTTTAACAGAGTGTTTCATAATTTCTAACAACGAAAATTATTTAAACTGCGACACTTATCATTCAGCCAGAGCTCAAAATATCACAAGGATCCTCAAGAGCACAACAAAGACTGCATTAAAAGATACTTGTATCAGATACATGAGAATCCAAGCTTTTTTATCTACGCTTTCTTATCTATGCTAAGAAGTAATCTTTAAAATTTATCACACAGTAAAAAGTCAAATTTCTGGGGCGTCCGTATACCAGAGATTATGGTACCGCTTCAGAACGGTGTCAGCTAGTCAGATTCCAGGACCGGAACTATCTATTTTATAATCGAGAATATGTAATCATGTATCTAAAGAAATTAATAATGATATTAATTTAAGGATCTAAATTTCTAAATCTATGTATCTATATAGCTGGTAGTATAACTGTATTTCACTTTCTTTGTAAACACGTTTTGTTAACACCCGAATCGCAGGTGGATTCTGTTTTTTGGTCTGTTATGGTCTGTAGCTCAAATCCTGTTTAACTAAAAATTAGACACAAGAAGAGTATTATTGGACAAAGTTGTGAGGCTCTGGCAGAATTTCTCTGTAAACTGAAAAGTTATAGAGGAGACAGGTTGTGTATCGCTTCTTTTGATACTTGTAAAAAAAACATTCCAATGTTAATGCGACAAAATGAAAAGATTTAATCATTTAATCTCTTTACTGTCTACATTTTAATCCGATTAGTATTGAATATTTATATGGAATTTTACCACTAAAGTGAAATTTTAGTAGTTAAGCATAAAATGCAGAGGAGCATAACGAAGGTCATAAACAATATTAATTTAGAAACATAAACATATTATGTAAACTGTATGTTGCTGTTATTGATATTTAAAAAAAATACACACCAATACTCAATATCTCCTACAGTATATTGACATTTTTATATTTCAAAATAACACGTTCGTACTGTACTGTATGTACAGTACACAGGGGTACCGCAGGTTGAACTGTAGGGTGCAAATCCACCCGAGCCCAAAAGCCCAACATATTAATGTGCATTCGCCTGGCGCTGCGCGGTTTTCATCGCTCTCTGCGGTAGTGCTGGCTGTGACGGATTAAACCAGTTTCACGGGTATTTTCAAAGTAGAAGGCAGCGAGTCTTCCAGTGAGACACCTCCCCCCCTCCAAAACCCCCTTTTTTGCTTACAGTAGTAGTACTTAAGTACAGTACAGTAAGTACAGTAAGTACTTACTGTACAGTACTTACGATAGTACTTCTCGTGTTAAGAAAGCTAGGTGTTAGCATAAACTATTAGTAATCAATAATATTCAATTTAGCACTGTAATAAATTGTGCTAATAATAAATTCTATTCTACTCTGAGAATGTAGGGGTGAGGAAGAATGCCCGTGGTCTTTTCACTGATAAATTTGTGTCAAGCTGTCAACAAAAACCAGCTGTCAAAAAAAAGTTTTTTTTTTTAAAAAGTCAATTGTGTGTCCATAATATTGCTATTTTGATATTGCTAATCGCTATTGCTACTGAGTCTCTGTGTGTACTGTACATTGTTTGTGAACAAACCGGTTTCACAGGTATTTTCAACCCCCAGCCACTGTTGTTTCATCGGTTGTTATCCTGTAAAGCGCTTTGAGGAGCCACCTTTAAAGGCACTATATAAAATAAAGTTTATTATTATTATTATTATTATTAATATTGATCATATTTTTCCTCCAAGAACTTGTAAATTGTTGTTGTTATTGTTGTTGTTATCCTGTAAAGCGCTTTGAGAAGCATACTGTCCAGCTTGTCAGGTGCATTCTCTTGTAAAATAATAAGTAGAGTTTTTGGGTTATTAGTGCTCCACTTACAGCAACCCAATGTAAATACATTTTGTCTCCAAATCCACCACCACTTGTATGAATCATAGCCCTGCCAAACGATGCAAATTCCGCTGCAATGGTTGTGTGCAGGAATTATTCAGTATGGCATCTCCATGTTCAAGTAAACACTGCTCTGTGTGCAAATGCAAATGCATTTGGAACTGGCTGAGTCCGACATCATCGGCCGTTCACTGTCCATCCTCCCACTTCTGACACCAATGTAATGAATTTGGGTTCGTTGAGGACGAACACAGAGACTCAAACTTGTGGAGTTAAAAACTGCGCTTTATTTCTTCTCCGTCACCACCCGCCAGCAGCACTCCTGCACCCAGACAAGAGAGAGACACAAGACAAGCCCGCCAAGAGTGTGGGCTGAGAGAGAGAGAGAGAGAGAGACACCAAGGGGTGCGGAACCAGGGAACTATTTACATGGAAAACAGGCGATCTCCCAAGACTGTAAGCCCATTTCACTGTTACCTGGATACCTCTTGGGGGATATCCTCTATATCCTCTTGGGGCGAATATCCTCTTGGGGGATATTCTAACAACAAGTGATTATAAGACGATCTGTCAAAGTGCAATGAAATACAATATGCTGGACAGTATGCTTCTCAAAGTGCTTTACGGGATAACAACAATAACAACAACAATTTTACAAGTCCTGGGAGGAAGAATATAATAAATATTAATAATAATAATAAACTTTATTTTATATAGCGCCTTTAAAGGTGGCTTTTTAAAAAAAAACTTTTTTAAAATGCATTTGCATTTGCACACAGAGCAGTGTTTACTTGAACATGGAGATGCCCTACTGAATAATTCCTGCACACAACCATTGCAGCGGAATTTGCATCATTTGGCAGGGCTATGATTCATACAAGTGGTGGTGGATTTGGAGACAAAATGTATTGACATTGGGTTGCTATAAGTGGAGCACTAATAACCCAAAAACTCTACTTATTATTTTACAAGAGAATGCACCTGACAAGCTGGACAGTATGCTTCTCAAAGCGCTTTACAGGATAACAACAACAATAACAACAACAATTTACAAGTTCTGGGAGTAAAAATATGATCGATATTAATAATAATAATAATAATAATAATAAACTTTATTTTATATACAGTTGCAGCCATTCAAAATGCACGGCACAAACCCGCAGTACGGTAAACTACCCACAAGCCACCGCAGGGCACCGCGGTTAGTGATTGGCTGGCCAAAATTACCGACAGGGGCACTCGTGGTGCATTGGTTGGTAGGGAAAAGATTTAATCATTTAATGTGTTTACTGTGCACATTTTAATCCGCTTAGTTTTGAATATTTATATGGAATTTTACCACTAAAGGGAAATTTTAGTAGCTGAGCATCAAAAGAAGAGGAGCATAACGCATCTGAAGGTCATAAACGATATTAATTTAGGAACATAAACATTACTGTATGTACGTAAACTGTACTGTGTATGGCTTGTCTTGGTAGTTTAAAGAAAAAATACACACCAGTCTTCCATTTCTCCCTAAACATTTTAAGCATGAAAGTTTTATGAAACGGTACCCAATTATGCAATTGCTGTATAGAATGAATTTTAATTTTAAAAACTTATTTAACACGAAAATTAAGCTGTTTACATCTTCCGCCTGAGAACAGTCACCCGTTGCTACCCAACGCAGAAACACAGCCACTAACTAGCAAAGAGAGGACATTAGCTAGCCAATATGATAAAGAAATAAATGATTATTTTGTTTATTTCTTTTGCACATTTATTTGAACATTTCCATCGATTGTACAAGCACTTGGAAACTGTCCAATCCCTAGTTCATCAGGCATTTTCTTTTACGCTGCGGGCATTCTCCCAGTCTGGCGCCAGTCTGTGTTGTTCTAGGATATAATGCCAGCGAACTCTTGTTTTTATGTCCACTATAACAGACAATCTCCTTTGCTTTTAACCGAGCGTTTAATAATTTCCTAAAATGAAAATGATTTACTTTATTTCCCTCACGGGATCAATAAAAGTATCTATCATCTACATAAACTATCGGACAGAATTCTGGGGTCTCCCCATACCAGAGATTATGGTAGGGCTTCAGAATGGTTATTGGCTGACACCATCTGACACCCCTCTGATTGGAGAAAAAAGACGTGCTGGTTTGCTATACATACTGTACCAGGAAGAGGATTTGTTTCTATTCGAAACGTGTATTTTAAAAGTTTAAGAAGTAAAAACCTTACAGCGTACACAGATTTCTAAACTGATCAGGATCGTTATCTTTGTCTTATGCATAATAATGTTCACCACTCTGTCCAGCAAATTAATGATAAACTTTATTTTATATAGCGTTTTAAACGAATAAGTAATTAGATTGCTCATAAACCTAATCACTTATTCTACATAAACACAGCGTAATTGCTCTCTGAAAATGCTTTTTCTTTTTATTTAGGCTCAGATTTCAACTATAGATCGTATTATTAATAACCATAATAACGACCAACCAACAAAAACAACCATATAAACATAATACCAACCAAAAACATAGATAACAAGCACAATACAAAATCAAATATATCAAACCATTAAACTCTCTCAAATTCCTCCGATTATCATAATCCCGCCGCTTATGCAAAACCAAACCCTCCTCCCATCCCAGTTTATCCTCTTTATTATAAACAAAATCCACCTCAATTTTCAACATAAAGCATTACAAAAAATCAATACCTCAACATTTAACTCCACATTTCCAAATAGACCTCATTTCCATAGCCCCGCCCCTTATGCAAAACCAACATCCCTCCCCTGTTCTCTCTCTCCGCTGGCGTTTGTAATTGTTTTTATTTTTAAATAAATTTTAGCAAAGTCATGTATTTTAAAAATCTTAAGATTTCTATATTTATGTCTTTGTTTAGTGGTTTCATTAGTGACAAAGGCTAAAGTTTCTTGGAAAAATGTATTTTATGTAAACCATGTTTGCTATTAATTCATTTAGGGCTAGAATATGTTCATTGTCTTCCAATGAAAGAAGGGTTCCTTTCGCCGTAGTCGAGTTGACATTAGAAGCTTTCCACGCCCGGACTGTTACACCAACTCATTAGCATGTTAAAGCGATTTCATCGAGGAGCCCAGCTTTCTTAACTAGTAAGTACTGTACTTACTGGGTTTTTGAGGGGGGGAGGTGTCTTTCGCTGGAAATCTTGCCCCCTTCTACTTTGAAAATACCTGTGAAACCGGTTCAATTCGTCACAGCCAGCACTCCCGCAGAGAGGGGGGTTGTACTTGCAGTGTATACAGTACACGTGTTATGCTCCTCATTAATGTCTAAGCAGGAACAAATCATTATAACTCATTTTGTATTTCGTAAAAAAAAATCATTTGCCCAGCCTAACAGTATTGTTGTTATTGTTTTTAACCTGTAAAGCGCTTTGAGGAGCCACCTTTAAAGGCGCCATATACAATAAAGTTCATTATTATTACTATTGTTCATTTGCTGGACAGAGAGGTGAACATTATTACACAGAAGACAAAGATAGCGTTGCATTGTGCATTGTGCTGCTGTAATACAGTTTTAAATAATTAAAAGTCTAAACAGTATCAGCTTTATTTATGGGTTTTAAATAAAGGCGATTTAAACGCGATTTAAATCAATATAAATGTTTATATTGTAACGCATAGGTGATTATTCATTGTTATTAAAATGACTTAATTTCGATCATGTTGTGATATTTAGAAATATATATTTGTTTGGTGTGAGTGAAGTTTTATTTAATCTCTGAGCCATACTGATTCTTATGGAAGCCAGTTTCCGCCAGGGAGTAAAAAAAAAAAAACACACTATGGTATTCTCTCCGATGCAGTGCAGTTAAAAATATATCTCTGATGCTGTTCCTAAATGAATATCGTTTATGACCATCAGACGGTTTATGCTCCTTTTCTTTTTTCCAGTGGATTGAACAGGGAGACGCATTTCATGATGTACTTTTCACTGATGAAAGAACAGTGGCTCTGGAACAGTTTTCAACCATGTCGTTTTATAAAAAGGGGAGATATGTACGCGTTACTGAAGCTAAAAGTTTAGCCTTTGTCCCTTATGTAACCACTAAATAAAGACATATAGAAATCCCTACGTTACAGACTGCATATGGCTGGTATTGGTAGTTTAAAGAAAAAATACACGCCAGTATTCCACTTTCTCCCTAAACATTTTAAGCATCAGAGTCTTACATGTGGTTATTTCGGAAACGTTTGTACGTGCTCCTTCTGACCATGTTACTATTTACTGTTACTGACCATATTAAGTTTAAGTGCCTGTGGGCACTTTTCCTGTCCGTGGGGGGTGGACCGTCTTTCATTAGAAGATTAGTCTGTTCTACTCTGAGAATGTAGAGGGGGTGGAAAGTGCCCGCGGTCATTTAATTCGTATTAAAATTCGCACTGATTCCCTTGCGAAAATACGGACATAGGAATATTCATGCGTGGTCAAAAAAATGGCATAAAAACGACAAAGTGAAGGCTGTGAAAACATTCACAATGTACTTTATACACAAAGCAAGTGTTCTCACAACTCTAGGAGGTTTCGTGAAAATGCTACAGGCGTGCCAAAATCTTTTTTTTTAAAGTCAAGGTGACTTTACCACGGTTTTCATTTTCAGATTGTGAATTAAAAAGGCATTTAATTAAACACACGATTGCGATTTTAATCAATTACTGTATTGATTGAAACACACATTCTGTACAGATACAGTACAGTCACATTCTCCTGTCGTCCAGTGGTAAAAAACGAATTAGCAGGTGATTGAGATAACAATGCACCGCCCACTGAGTGGAATGTTCTCATTTGTTCTAAATTGTAAAAAGAGGTGATAATTCTTAATAATTCTGTGTCGCATTAACTAACCTCTTCAGTTTATTCCGCAAGACAGTACATGAATATAATTATATCGTTATTAATTTGTTTAGATACGCAATTCCATATTATATTCCCTGTTAATCAAATTCTAAAAATATGCATTTGTTAGATAACAAGCGAATTCACAGAAACGGTTAAAAGACTATCACTTTTCACAAAGTATATAATCCTAATATAAGTCTAAATCCTAATATAAGTCTCAACAGTATCAGCTTTATTTACGGGTTGCAATTTAAAAAAAGTCAAAAACCGCACTCAAAATGCAATTTAGAGCTTTCTGGCAAGAGGAGACACCCAAATTAATAATATAACATGCCACTGTTTGTGCATGAACAAGGTTATACTGCTATTTCCTTAGATACGCGATGCCTGTCTGTCCTGGGTGTGCTCTCTCTCTCTCAATTCAATTCAAGGTGCTTTATTAGCATGACAGATGGGTACAATCAGTGTTGGGTATTTACTTTGCTTTGAGATGCCACTTTTAAAGGTGATATATAAAATCAAGGCTTTAACTTGCTTTTGCAAGTCTGAGTTCTTGTGTCTGTCCTATCCGAACCCGAAAGTATTACAATATGTATCTTTATAGCAGGTGGTGTACAGCTTTTTAGTATAGATTACACTTTTCTAAAATGTATTTAAAAAATTAAAACGATTACAATCTAATCTTTCCACGTTTGATCCCAAGATCCCAAGAAAAATAAATCTAAACTGGGAGAAAGCTATGCTGAAAGTTTATTAAGATACTTAGAAGACAAAGATATCAATTTATGTTGCATTTGTCTGATTGTGAATCAAAAAACACATATATTTAAACACGCATTTGCGATTTAAATCAAAACGCGATTTAAATCAATATAAATGTTTATATTGTAACGCATAGGTGACTATTCATTGTTATTAAAATGACTAAATTCGATCATGTTGTGATATTTAGAAATATAAATTTGTTTGGTGCGAGTGAGGTTTTATTTAATCTCTGACTCAGGGAAACATTTCATTTTTTCAAAGAAATGTTTGTTAAAGGAAACTTATGGCTCCAGTGGGATTCGATCACAGACCGTGTGACGTGGGAGTCAGGAACCTAACCCACTGTGCCACCGGCAAGGTCACATGCAGGATGCTGAAAAAGCACTACAGAAACATTATCAACAGACAGCGTACAGCGTGTACTATTCTTGTGTTGCGGTACATGAATATAATTATATCGTTATTAATTTCTTTAGATACGCGATTCCATATTATATTCCCTTTTAATTCTAAAAGGATGCTTGTTGACTCCGGTATCACGTTAGTTAAAGACTTCGATGCTTAAAATGTTTAGGGAGAAATGGAATACTGGTGTGTATGTTTTCTTTAAAGTACCGAGACCAGCCATATACTGTATGTTTAAGTTCCAAAATTAATATCGTTTATGGCCTTCACACGCGTTACAGTATGCTCCTATTCTTTTTATGCTCAGCTACTAAGATTTCCCTTCAGTGGTAAAATTCCATATAAATATTCAATACTTAAACGGGCACAGTAAAGACATTAAATATACATATACATACTGTATACAGTACAGTTTGCATATGGTAATATGTTTATGTTCCTAAATCAATCTCTTTCATGAGCATGTGAAAGGCATGGTGAATCGATTCTCAAAAATTACTGTACTTTGCATGATTGGAAACAAATGCGTGATTGCGAAATGCTGTGGTGTTACTTTTACAAAGACGGTCAATGAAAAAAAGAATGTGGACCAGGGCAATACTTTGAGTTTACAGCTTGTCCAAGGTCATTCATTATTAATACTATTAGTAATATCTTCGTTAAAGACGTTGATGGCGACAGCTCAAACATGAGAGGTTGAGCTTTATTAGCTCCACCTTGCAGAAATTCGGGTACTATTATTTTTCTTGCGGTACTATAGGAGAATTTACGGTAACTTGCAGTAGACTGCGTAAAGCGCACCGCAAAATAATGCGGTATCGCCCGCTCGCTTTGAATGGCTGCATCTGTAGCGCCGTTAAAGGTGGCTCCTCAAAGCACTTTACAGGATAACAACCGATGAAACAAAAGTGGCTGGGGGTTGAGAATACCTGTGAAACCAGTTTGTTCACAATGTACTCTAGACACAGAGTGTTACACCAACGCATTAGCATGTTAAAGCGATTCCATTGAGGAGCCGGGCGCGATAATTGTTTTGTTCCTTGATTTTCTGATCTGCAAGGCCATTTGGCTGCAGCGAATGTGAATTCTGTCTGAAAAAAGAAAAGTATTTTAATCAAGATTCCCTTATAAAATTAACGTGAAACAAAACAAAAACTAAAAATAAGATACAATCTACAGACATTCACAACATAAACATATCTTAAAACATTTACATATATTGTTAAATTATTACTTTAAATTTATACTTTAAGTTACTGAAACAGCCAGTTAATAAAATCGTTGCAATTTTGTTCTTGTTTGGAGGTGGGGATATTCTGACAACAATTGATTTAAAGACAATCTGTCAAAGTGCAATGAAGTACAATATTACGGGGGTACCTTTAAAGCGGAGATGACGAAAATAAAGTTTATTATTAATTTGCTGGACAGAGAGGTGAACATGCAGAAGACAAAGATAACAATTTACGTTGCATTGCCAGATTGTGAATCAATAAAAATATTTAATTAAACACGGGCTTGCGATTTAAATGGAAATGGGGGTGACGGGAACTCTTAATCTAAATAAAAATAAAATAAATAAAACAGGTTTTGATAGTTAATAACCACTTTATGCACGAAACACGGGTGATTTTTCTTCCTTCAGTTTAGAAATCTGTGTAGTTTAGAAATCTGTGTACGCTGTAAGGTTTTTTCTTCCTAATTAAACTTTTAAAATATGTGTTTCGAACAGAAGCAGCATATGCTGTTTTCTTCCTGTTATGAAGAACAGATCAGCAAGTTTTTTTTCTCCAATCAGAGGAGTGTCAGATGGTGTCAGCCAATCACCATTCTGAAGCCTACCGTAATCTCTGGTATAGGGACACCCCAGAATTCTGTCACATTTTCATTTTAGGAAATTATGAAATGCTCGGTTAAAAGCAAGGGAGATGGTCCGTTATAGTGGACATAAAAACAAGAGTTTGCTGCGGCGTTATTGGAAACCCAATTTTAACACAAATTGCCGGCATTATATCCTAGAAGACACAGAAAGAAAATGCAGATGAACTAGGGATTGGACAGTTTCCAAGTGCATGTACAATCGATGGAAATGTTCAAATACATGTGAAAAAGAAATAAAAAAATAATTTATTCCTTTATCATATTGGCTAGCTAATGTCCTCTCTTTGCTAGTTACCTGTGGCTGTGTTTCTGCGTTGTGTAGCAACGAGTGACTATATTCTCAGGCGGAGGAACGTAAACAGCTTAATTTTCGTGTTAAATAATTTTTTTAAATTAAAATTCATTCTATACAGCAATTGCATATTTGGGTACCGTTTCATAAAACTTTGATGCTTAAAATGTTTAGGGAGAAATGGAATACTGGTGTGTATTTTTTCTTTAAACTACCAAGACCAGCCATATACAGTACAGTTTACATACAGTAATATGTTTATGTTCCTAAATTAATATAGTTTATGACCTTCAGATGCGTTATGCTCCTCTTCTTTTTATGCTCAGCTACTAAAATTTCCCTTTAGTGGTAGAATTCCATATTAATATTCAATACTAAGCGGATTAAAACGTGCACAGTAAAGAGATTAAATGATTAAATCTTTTCACTATTGACCAATGCACCATGAGTGCCGCTGTCGGTCATTTTGGCCAGCCAATCACTTACCGCGGTGGACTGCGGTGGCTTGTGGGTAGTTGCGTCCGGTATGGGTTTGTACCGTGCATTTTGAATGGCTGCATCTGTATTTACCTCATTTAAAATATCAGAGGCCATAATATGGTCATAATATCACTGTGGCCATAATATACTGTATATTTCATTTGAAGAATTCTCAGACAGCCATGCATTAATAAAAAATATAATTCAGGTCACACTCAAGTAGGTGAGGAAAGAAGAATTATTCCAAAAATTGTCTGTACAGAGGTGATGCAAATGTTTACCTGTTCCTCTGGGCTCAAAGACTTGCTGATAAAGCCATCAGATATCTGTTCTGGATGCCTTTGACTTCAGCATATTTAGAAGTTTCTTTTTGCCTCATAATAGGTAAAAGTCACAGGTATCAAGAATTAAGAATATATCTAACACCAGAAAATCTTTCACAATTTATTATACTTATATTCCCTGAGGTCTCTTTAACATTTTTTCTTCTCAATTTAGGTAAAGTCACAACCTTCTCCCAATACTTGTAACCAGCCCTTTGAGGGATCCACAAAACAATGCCAAACACTATACTATGCTGGTGTCCAGTTTAATGAGCTCCTTAAAAGATTCCACTTTGAGGTTAATTTGTTCTTCAGTGCAAACCAGTCTTCTCCAGAGTATTCATTAGCTGACTGAAGTAAAAGTTTGGAGGAGAATCTATGGATATATGACATGAGTTCCTTCAGGGTTATTGAAAAATACAAGATATGTCTAAAAAGTGGTCTTAAGGGCAAGAGTATGTGAGAATGATGATAGTTCTCATTTAACATTTTTGATATGTTCAAATATAATATATTTATAGATTGGAAAAGCTTAAGGCCACAATCTGATAGAACAGAAAAAGTAAAGTTTAATCCATGTTGGATGCTTGTTGTGATATATTTAGCTTTGCCATAGCAAGTATTTAATTTCAAAAGAACCTATTTGCTCTTCATGCAGTTCTGACAACATCACACTGAAATCCCTTTCAAAAACGTAATGTTTTTGACAGCACACTGTGACTTTTCTATGTAAATCTTTAGGTTAATTTAGAAGGGATGATCAACCCCTAGATTTACAGTATGTGATACAAGCAAAGGAGTCTAAAACTATGTGCACAATATTCTTACAGGAATCTAACAAAAGCTTACTGGTCTCCTCAGCATATAAATTACTGCCTGCAAAAAACTTAATCTCTTCTACAATCATTATGTGTTCTGTGATCAAAACATTTCTCTATACTTCAATTTAAGCCTGAAAACTGGCAATGTATTTAAGAGAATCCAAAATATGATTTTATTAAATTCATTTAATTTCAACACATTTGCTCAAAACATTTCCATGAAGTACCTTTTTTTTCTAAAGGAACAGGATGAACTACTGAAAGAAACAGCCCTGAGTGCTTCTGTGAAGTACCTCAAATAACAAACTGAACATATGTGCAGTTGCTTCAATTTTAGTGCAGGTTGATTTGTTCTGCTGCATATTTCAGACATTTAATATGGCATAGAAAAACAGATGTACCACAGATTATTTGTATCACATGGAGTCACATCCTCTGTGATTTTTCATCTAATCAAAAAATTGTTTAATTTCCCTTCCAATGAGAAAAAAGATAGATTTATTCATGTGTGAGTCTCAAATAAAAAACAGCATTATTTTTATTTTTATTAAAATGCTATTTGTCTCCTTAATTGTAGAAATAGCAATTTAAGATATTGCTGAGATAAAGAAATTTCTCAAATGACCACTTAAGAGACATTTTAACAGCAACATTATATGTAACAGTAGTGTGTTTCTGCCTTAACCCAAATAAAAAATACTGATGGAGAAACAGATAGTGCAGTCAGATGGGCAATGAGGGCTGCAATAAAAAATGCTGCCTGAGATGCATTGAGAGGGCTGGAAGTAAAAGCACTGAGGAGGGAAAAAAAATTAAGAGAAAAGGAAGGGACTGAGGCGGGCAGATTTCACAGATTTCTCCTCTTTATTGTGCATAACTTGCAACTGACACAGAATAGCAAACCCTCACCTCACCAAGGCACCGAAGTGCCGTAAAGCGGTAACCCCCAAAACCCAAAAGTACAACAGCATTGTAAACCCCAAACGGATGCTGTGCGCATCATAACATTCCCCCCACCTTCAGAAAATGAAACAAACACAGTTCTCCCAGACAGCGAAAAGCACTGCTGGAAGTAGGGCCAGCAAGCACAACAAAAGCAATCAAAAGTCAGTAAGAAAGTCATTAAGCCAGGCTGGTCTAGACCGAACCCTTGCTGGCCGTGAAGAAGGAGTCATGGGTTGCTCTGCCACAGGAACCAATGGGTCCATCAGGACGTCAACCTTGCCTGGGAGTCCAGGAGGGGCAGCCACAGCCTCCACATCAGGAAGTGTGGGCGGTGTCACTCTGCGGAGGTAGCTGACATGCCATCATGACCCATCAGAGAGGCGGAAGGTGGCAGGACGCAGCTGCTCTGGGACCTGTAAAGGAGAAGACTAAAAGACTGGAGCTTGTGGTCCCGATTGGACCTTCGGATCTGGACTGAGTCCTGGACAGCAATCCCAGGATGCTTTACCCTGTGCAACCTGTCATATCGCCTTTTCAAGTGATGCTGGCATTTCGCCACCTGTCCAGGGGCATTTGTAGCTCACCGGCAAGCATGAGGAAGGCTGGTGAGCTGCCAGTCTGGCATGTTGTGTGGCCCTGTAGTGAAGGAGAGTGTGGAGGATCACGGCTGAGAAGGAACAGGCCTCGGACAGGTGTGCTCTGACGCTTTTTTTGAGAATCTGGTTCAGTTGTTCTACACCCCCGTATGCCTTTGGGTTGTAGAAAGCAGAGCGAATGTGTCAAATGCCTCTGTCAGCCAAGAAAGACTCAAACTCTCTGGACACAAACTGTGGCCCGTTGTCGGTGGTGATGACGGTTGGCAGCCCCCAGCTGGCAAAAAGAGATTCCAGGAAGTCTGTGACAGTTGAGTAGTGACTGATCTTGTGGCGGCTTCTTCTGGTCACTTTGAATGGAGGTCATATGCCACTATGAGGAAGCGCTGATGGGGCAAGACACTGTGCAGCTCCCAACAGATGTCCAGCTGGAGGTGATCCCAGGGCTTGGCCGGCAAGTCTAGGGGCTGAAGGGGAGGCAGAGGAGGCCCTCCTGTTTTCCCGCTAAGTAGGCTGGCCTCGCAGTTTCTGACCAGTGCCTCTATCTCCCAGTCGATTCCTGGCCAACACACCTGATCCCGGCACCGTTGCTTGACCTTAAAGGCTGCCTGCATGTGCCATATCGAGAACAGGTGCTTGGAGACTAGCTGGAACAACTGTGCAGGTCCCCTGGGCAACACAGGAGTCGTTCCAGCAAGAGAACTCATCTGACGCGGAGGAAGGGGCCCAGTTTGGCAGGGCCTTTGGAGGGCCATCCGGAGCATATAAAGGTGTGGAGCTCAGAGAGCACCGGATCCTGTTCTTAGACCTTCTGTAGTTCCTGGAGAGAGTCTGTGGCCTGAAGTGGAGTGTAAAGCATTTGGATGAGGTCGGGCTCAAGTGTGTCTGAATTAGGACCTCCAGGCAGGTTAGGAAAGGAGTGGGACAGTAGATCTGCAACTACGTTCTCACGTCCTGGAGTAAATGTCAGTGCTGTCACGAATGACCCGCTGAGCAAACGGGAAGATGAACCCTATGCGGTACCTTAGAGGGTCTAGTGATGAGGGAGAAGGTCCCAGAGGGAAAGAGGGTTAGGCGAGAGGCGAGGTCCGAGTCGAGTTCCGAGGTTCGGAACAAAATGTCAGCGAGTAGGTTTCCAATCCAGGAGAGGGTAAGGCAGAAAGCGTAGTCAAAAGGCAAGATCTGTGATTCAAAAGGTGTAGGTCAATGAGAAGGCTTCCAATCAAAAAAGGGCAAGACAGAAGACGTGGTCAAAGGAAAGTTCCGAGGTTCGTTACGAGGAGAGAGTTGAATACAAAAACCAAGGCATGGTAGGAGCTCCAAAGAATGACCAATACTGGGCAAAGAGCAGAGGGTTCCGAAGGGTTTAAGTATTGTGCGAGGAAGAAGGTGCATTGATTGATGGAGTGTCGTGGTTGGCTGATTTGCAGGAGCGGTGTCGTTTGGCAGAAGTGTTCGGGGCTGGAGTGTAATTAGCGCGGGTGCGTTTCCGTGTGAGAATGTGGTAGGCAGAGGGCGTGACAACTGCAAAATTGTATTGCTGGAGTCTCTCAGTCCAGAGGTGGAGGTGGTCGATGCCCTGTTCCTGAAGTGGCAAGCAGTGTGGTAAGGGCCCGGTGGTCCATCCGTAGCGTGAATGCACGACCATACAAATACATGTGCCATCCTTCAGAAGAAATCTAAAACTGAGGTCTTGACTCTCTGTGGTCATTAAAAATTCCAAGGTGTTTCTCAAAAAGGATAGAAATGTTAACTCTGGTGACCAGGCCAAATATCCCCCTGGCTTTAACCAATCATGGTTTTTCTCATCTATGAATTGGCTTCCTTATTATGTTTTCATTCCTTCTGATAGATAATGTGTGGTGAGCGTACTGGTGCACTTTGGCTGCCGTCGTATTATCCAGGTGGGTGCTACATATTGGTGGTGGTGGAGGGGAGACCTCAATGCCTGTAAAGTACTTTGAGTAGACTGTCCAGAAAAGCACTACATAAGTGTAAGGATTATGATTTGTTTACCCTTGTTTTGAGTGAAGCAGTGAACTAGTAAACTCATAAGCCCTGTCTGGTATAACAAAGCCTGCCTGCAGGCTTCCATAAAGCAGGCAGTTTGTGCTGAGGGGATCTGCCTATCTGTGGAACACCGATGCTCACGCCAGTTCTTCACCATTCAGCAGGGTAATTACATAAGCCACCCTGGAATCTTCAGTAGGGAAGGAGGATGGCTGCATAGAAATCTCTAGGTTTTTGGATCAGCTGAAAAAGGGAGCAGAGAGTGCACCTGAAGCTCTATCCATGTGGTCTTCCTAGACGGAGGTAGAAGAGAGATGGACCTCCAGCAGTGGTGGAGAAAGTTCCAGAGCCAATGGAGAAGACAGGTTAATAACTGGTCGCATCATTTCTCTCAACTGGAGTCTCATCTTAAGCATTAAATTACTGATCTTAGCAGTTTTGTCTTCCCACTGCAGTATTGCTGCTTCATGATGTTTCAAAACTCTAGCCCTGTCTTTGATAACTGCTGGAGCTCCTTTTATTGGCTCTGCCATTCTGTTATGCTGTAACTTTTGTTAAGAAAAAATCTGCAGCATGGTGATTGGCTGAAGCCCAAGCACAGAACTGAGCTGCTTCTAACAATGAAGAGAGAGATAATGCAGCCAGAAGGATTTCCTCTGCATCGGTGCTCAACTAGTTTTTCCAAACTAAAAAAGTTTGGAAAAAAACAAAACATTTACATGCACAGATGCTGAGCGTTTCAATAAAGAAGCATTGACACAGCAGAGTGAGCTGCCTTAAAGAAGCAGTTTGTTAAACTGTTTGAGACTTTTGTTGACCAGATTGAAAGAATGTGGGTCTGATTGATATGCATTCTGACCTTGTCTGCACAGGCTCAGTAGTAGGTTGTGAGTCAGTGCCAGTCTGAGCTGTTGATCAAAAATTAAAACAACACCTTTCTGCATTAGTGTTAAAACATTAGAGATGCTTAATTCAAAGCGATATGCAATCAGTGACACACTGGGACAATTTATAATGTTTTCTGTTTCTGACTGGGACAGAAAAAAGACTAAAATCTGGTACAGTAACAGTGTTGTTTAGGGATATCTGTTGACCGTACAATAACATACCTTTTTTACAACCCTGGTTAAATAACACAACCATTCTATCATGATATGGCCTATCTGGTTTCTCCATTTTTAAACCTTAATGTGATTTCTTCATTCTGAACTAGTGAGTGAACTTGTTACATCTACCTGAGAGTACCAAACGTATTTCCCAATGAAACACTAGCTCCACAGCACAGTGAGCTAGCCAGTGGTAGCCAAACCTATCTATATACATTTTTCCCTGATGGAAAATATCATAAATTTATATCCAATTTTACTAACCTTGTCGAGGGGCAAGCTCTGTACTTTCTTAGTGGCTGACTTCAATGTTGACTCTTGAACTAACCTAATCAAAATACTGTCTTTCCACAAGACAATTTTCACTAAGAGAATGGTGTGATGTCTCTGCAGACTCCATTTTTTACTGTTTATAGTGAAATCAAATGAAAAACAGCTGTATTAGAACCCTTTCTTGCAAACTTATGTTAATGCCTGCACTTCTCTAGAATGTTTCTATCTAATTGGACTAAGTGGTGATTCAAACTGACAGCTCTGAGAAATAGCTGCTCCAATATAGATTCTATTATGCAAAACAAGTTGTTAACATAGTATGTGGACATTTATAAATAAATATAAAACACATTATATTTGTAGGTAATAACACAAATGCAGATGTTGATAGCAATTGTTATAGTTCTAATAATACAGTATACATGTAAAGTTGAAGTAGGAAATAATAAGGTTGTAATATGGACATTCACATATTACATATAAAACATCTTAGAAAAATAAAAATATTATATAAGCAGTAAGTGTAACTTAAAATTGAAAGATATTGCAGATATTTGAAGATGGAATGGACAATATACCTGAGATTTCTTGAGATGGTTTCTGTATTTTTTCAAAGAAAGTAAGAAGTTTAACTTGAGTAAAGACACTGACTGATTTTTTATTCTAGTCAGAAATGACCTTTAAAGCACTTGTTGTCAATTCTGAACCCATATGATGTTAATTATAATTAACTATACATTCCCCAGGTTAACACCTACTTGGTTTCATTGACATACAGTACTTTAAAACATGTTCTAAACTAGCATGAAGTGTTCCTAGCTACTTTTTTCAAGTGTAGCCTTTATAAATATTTTTAGAATTAAGGCTGTTTTTAATGAAGCAATCTCACAGTATGCATGTTACGTCCCTGTGTGTGGTCCATGTGTGTTTTGTTGCTTTGTTCCACACTTCCTGACCTTGATTGTTCTCCCTCCTCCATTGGTCCATCATTGCATCTTTGTTTTCATGTCACGTCATCATCACTCAGCTTCTCGGCCAATCGGAACACAGATTATTCAATATATAACTTGGAGGTTTTCTGAATGAAGGGGTCTTTCATTTGACTTCGATCCTGCTTGGCTTAGCTTCAGTTTCATTTTGCTTTTGGTTTTGCTTTGGCTTCGTTTCGCTTTGTGTGTGTGTTTTTTCATATAGCTTCGGCTTTTGTTGGTTTATTTTCGTCTCCTCGTACTTTCGTTTGTTTGTGTGTTTATCCTTATTTAGCCATTACCTTGTCCAACCTCTGTGTTCTTTTGTACCCTGTTACTTGTCTACTCTTGTTTTCCCTTTGGTAATCGTAGTTCACTTGTGTATCTGTGTGACCTTTTGTGTATAGGGTTAGTATAGGTTGTTGAGTACATTTTGCACACATACTGTAGTTGATTTTTGTATTAGTAACACTAGTTTAGTATAGCTGAGTACATTTTGTCTTGTATGGTTTTTGGGTAGTCAGTGAAGGTTAGCTAGGGCGTTTGAAGATGCCGAAGACCGTGTGTTCCAGGTTTTCTTTTGTAGTTAGGTTAGCTTTCCCTCACTTTCTTAGCCATCTCCATTTTGTTTGTTGTTTTCTTTTCTTTGGCACCGCTCTAGTTCCCTTTCCCTGTGTGTTATTGTGTTCTATTACATACCAGTCACTTATTCACCTTAAAATAATCACTTTTTGCACCAACCTTTGTTATCACACTTCTTAAGTCCCTCACCAGAACCCACCTGCATCCAAAAATATCCTAAATGTTACACCCTTTTACCCCTAGACACTTGGAGTCGTAACAATGTATATATGGTATTGTAATGTACAGTATATACACCTTTCAGTATAAATAATGGATACACTGACTCAGAATTAAAATTGTTTCATTTAGTTTGTATGAATATATATTTTTTTTATTTTTTAAGGTCTGATACAAAAATGTGAGCCATAACGCAAATGATATATATAGATATATTCTATCCAATGAAATGCCACTTAGGAGAAGTGCAAACACATTTTAAGGTGTTCAAAAACAAAAAAATGCAAATAAAAAATAAGAAATAAAATCCATATGTTTTTTTTTTTAATTGTGTGTGCTGTTTTGGTTATCCAGTGTTCCATATATATATCCAGGAAGTCATGTTGATTAAGTCATGTATGTTGTAAAGTTTTGTTAAAAAAAACATTGTATCCTTTTATCAATGCACTCAGCTCACATAGGTTCAATATTGTTAACTAAGCTAAAAGCACATTATCAAACATTAAGGCTTCACTGATTGTGTTATTAAGTATATTATTAACTCAGCATGTCTACTTGAAATCTTCTTACTTCATTTAAAATGGATATGGCCACACTGCTCCTTTTGCAAAGAAATCCTGCTCAGACCACAGTATCCTTCCCAGCTTGGTTCCTTTTTGTCCTAGATCCTGTATCCTCTCATCTGCCCTTACATATCTCTATTAACCATGCATGAAATAAAGTGTCACATGTGACAAATTCGCCCTCTCCCAGGTCCCTCATTTTGAGACAACACACAAGTGGACACTGTATCTGCGAAACTGGGTTAATGATATTTTTATATATTTTAGTAACAGTTAAATTTTTACTAGTGTTTTTAATGTTTCATATCCCATAGATTAGGGCCATGGTGTTTTACAGCACTATATTTAGTGTTTGTTTGAGCTGTGGAGTTGGGTGGTTAGAAATGTACATGTACATTTGTGAAATGTACATGTGATGGGCATTTAAACTGAAGGCATATATGCATTAACTCCACAATTCATATTTTTTATAAAATATTATTTATTTATTATTTATTATTTATTAAATGATTAAACATTTACAATGTGTTTCAGATACATGGTTTGAATGGCCAGCCATTCAAAATGCACAGTACAAACCCTAACCGCACTCAACTACCCACAAGCCACCGTGGTGTACCGCAGTATGTGATTGGCTGGCTAAAATGACCGACAGGGGCACTTGTGGCGCATTGGTCGGTAGTGAAAAGATTTAATCATTTAATCTCTTTACTGTGCACATTTTAATCTACTTAGTATTGAATATTTATATGGAATTTTACAACTAAAGGGTAATTTTAGTAGCTGAGCATAAAAAAAAGAGGACCATAATGCATCTGATGGTCATAAATGATATTAATTTAGGAACATAAACATATTATGTAAACTGTATATGGCTAGTATTGGTATTTTAAAGAAAAATACACACCAGTATTCCACTTTCTCCCTAAACATTTTAAGCATTAAAGTCTTACATGTGGTTATTTCGGAAATGTTTTTATGTGGTCCTTCTGACCATATTACGTTTATATACATTGTGAAAAGCAATAGTTTTAACCTTTTCTGCGAATATGCTCATTATCAAAATCATACTTTTAGAATTTGATTTATAGGGAATATAATATGGAATCGCGTCTCTAAAAAAATGAATAACGATATAATTATATTCATGTACTGTAGCACAAACAGTAGCATAAGACTTTCTATTGATATGTGTATGGTTGCTTAACTACTGTGTTGGCTTAAGTGACTGATTTATAACCTTAAGGTCAGGTGTTCAAATCCAGTTATCGCCATGAGTTTTCTTTTAACAAATAAACATTTCTTTGAAAAACTAAAATAGCAAATATTATGGACACTATATTGACATTTTTTATATTTCTAACCATCACAACATGTTCAAAGCCAAGTCATTTATTAATAACAATGAATAATTTCGAACTGCTACTGATATCGTTATTGACAATAAATATTATAGACACTATGTTGTCATTACAAACATGTATGCCATATGGCGTACGCGTTACTGAAGCTAAAAGTTTAGCCTTTGTCACTAATGTAACCACTAAAAAAAGACATATAGAAATCCCTATGTTACAAACTGTATATGGCTGGCATTGGTATTTTAAAGAAAAAATACAGACCAGTATTCCACTTTCTCCCAAAACATTTTAAGCATCAAAGTCTTACATGTGGTTATTTCGGAAACGTTTTAACGTGGTCCTTCTGACCATATTAAGTTTAATATGTGAATATTTAATATGTGTAAAAAGTGAATCCTGTTTTTTTATTATCTGTAGCTCAAATCCTGCTTAACTAAATATTAGACACAATTAGTCGGGCAAAGGAGAGATCTCCCTTTAGATCTCCCTTCAGATTTAAAAGGTTATTAATAATATCTTCAGTGTCGTATTAACATTGGAATGTTCTTCCAAGTATTTGTCTCCTCTATAAATTGTTATTTTACAGACCGTACAAGATGATTTATTATGAATAATGTCTTCCGTATCGCATTAAAATTGGAACGCTTTTCACAGGTGTATATCCACCTATTTTCTAACCGCTTTATCCAGGACAAGTAACAGTTTTACCCCTCAATCTTCCCTCTGCCTGTCTGACTTTTTTTAACCCTTCTGTGCCCGAATCGCAGCGGGTGAGAAAGAAAAAAAGTGAAACTTAGAGCGTACACAAAGATTCTAGGCTGAAACACGAGGAAGAAAGACACAGGTACTGTATATTCGGCTAGTGTGGATTGTCTATTTAGGGTTCTGTAGCATTCCAGTTTATGTTGTGTTTGTACTTGCAAGAATAGTGATTACAAACATTAAAAAACATACTTGCTTTATACTGTCCAACTGAGCAATCTAGCTTTTATAAAATATACAGACTTTTTCGTGTTTAATGTGTAAGATTCTGTAATACAGTTTAAAATAATTAAAAGTCTAAACAGTATCAACTTGAATTCTTATCTCTATTAATATAACTATCAAGTGGTATTAAAAAATACAGCTTTTTAGTATAGATTACACTAAAATTCTAAAATTTATTTAAAAATAAAAATGATTACAATCTAATCTTTCTTACGTTTGAGAGGAAGTACAATACGCTCCGGCTTTGTTTTTCGATGGTATGAAAAATAAATCTAAATGATGAGGAAGCTATGCTTAAAGTTAATTAAGATACTTAAAAGACAAAGATAACGATTTACATTGTACTGTCAGATTGTGAATCAATAAAGGCATTTAATTAAACACGCGTTTGTGATTTAATTCAAAATGGGGGTAATGGGGACTCTCTTGTTATTTCTCTATTATTATCAAAACTCCAATTGTGGTTCTTTTGGAAACATTTTGACATGTTCCTTGTAACTACACTGCTGTCGATATTGTAGCAATAGCCAAAATGATACGCTTGGAGTTTGTAATGTAGGGATTTCTATATTTACTGTATGTCTTTATCTAGTGGTTTCATTAGTGACATCATGCCAGTAGCGTGATGCAAGCTACATTAAGAGATGCTGGCTTGGCAGCAGCTTTCAAAATAAAAGTCCCCTAAAACCTGCCTCAGAAAAAGTTACTTTGCCTCCCACACACACACACATCAGGATGGTGACGTCTCTGCCTTTCATATAAATCCTTTCATATGGAAACATGTTGACACTGTGCTTAACAATCTTAGGAAGAACACAAAACAAGCTTGTTAGCCTGTTTTTTGCCTAAAAAATCACGCCCGAGAAAGTGAAGTAGCATTAACTAGCAAAGGTGTTTCACAGACGTAGGCATAGTACGTAATTCAGGCTTTATGAGCTCTATTAATTAATAACCCTAATTAATCGAATCCCAGGTGTGAGTTCATAAAGCCTGAATTATGTACTATGCTTACATCTGCGAAACACCTGATCATCTACTCTAAAGATTTCAGTGCTTTGTGTATATTCTAATCGCAGTGGGGGCAGGGAGTGTGGGGACAGGTTTAGGCTGAAATTGAATTGGGGATCTGTATTCTTCACACCTGAAACATTTTCTCTGAAAGCGTTTTCTTCCCTGTTTAGCTGATATTTTGCAACCTACGCATGCTTACACAGCTCCCTAGGTAAATTATCATACTTGACTGAGAAAGCTTTAGAGAACTTAACATTTTTATTATCAACAAATTGTAAATATGACGTTTACATTAGCATTATTAATTTTTCACTTAAGTGTATGGAGGAGTGTCAGCTATCAATGAGAGCTTACCCCCTCTCTTAGGCTGGGCAAGCAATTTTTTTTTTAAAGAAATAAAAAATGAGATATAATGATCTTAACTTAGACATTCCATTACTTTAAAAGCTATAAAAACAGGTTTCGGTCTTAAATAACCACTTTTTGTGTGCAAAAAACGGGTGAATTTTCTTCCATGTCATCAGATCTTTCTTGAAAAAATGTCTTTTATGTGTTATAAAAAACTAACTTGCTTTACCAAAATTTATTTACAATTCCTTTTGCCTGACAATCTACCTGAATGCTCAACTATCTGAGAAGCCCTCCGTGACATGGTAGCCGCGTCAGCCTGTGTAGTCTGCAAAGGAACAAGTAATAGGTTTATTTCATGCTGAAAGGAGAAGAGAGAAAACACAACGTTTTGGCTGTGAAGCCTTCTTCAGGTGTGAGGGTCTTCAGCTCAAAATGAAACGCTTGGAGTTTGTAATGTAGGGCGCGCTGAACGAGTTAAACTTTGATGAGGGTTTGCCAGTGCGGTGACTTCACTGCCTTTCATATGAATAGGAGAGACCTTGTCGGGTGGGGTTGAAGGTAGGTCTCACTGTAGCTCGACTGGCTGCTTCCTTGTTGAGTGATGCTGGAGGCTTGGGTTCAATTCCCCAGCTGGTAGGGTGTGAGCGTGAAAGTGCTACATTATTAATACTATCTTCCGTGTCGCATTAGCTAACTCTTCAGTTTATTCCGCCAGACAGTACATGAATATAATTATATCGTTATTAATTTCTTTAGATATGCAATTCCATATTATATTCCCTGTAAATCAAATTCTAAAATTATGCTTTTGTTTAAGCCGATAATGAGTGAATTCAAGAGAAAACACTGTCTTTTTTCACAAAGTATATAAACTTAATATGGGCAGAAGAAGCACGTAAAAATGTTTCCAAAATAACCACATGTAAGAGTTTGATGCTTAAAATGTTTAGGTAGTAAGTGGAATACTGGTGTGTATTTTTTCTTTAATATGCCAATACCAGCCATATACAGTTTACATAATATGTTTATGTTTCTAAATTAATATCGTTTAGGAGCATGTGAAAGGCATGGTGAATCAGAGATTCTCAAAACTTATCTTGTACGATTGGAAACGAATACGTGATCAGATCAACGAAATACTGTGGTGTTACTTTTTGTCACTGAAAAAAAAAAGTATTTTCGTTTACAAAGACGGTTACAAAGAAAGTGGACCAGGGTAATACTCTGAGCTTACAGCTTGTCCAAGGTCATTCATTATTAATACTATTAGTAATATCTTTGGTAAAGACTTTGATGCATAAAATATTTCTGTATAATTGAAATATTTATGATAAAGGTGGTAGGTTGTGTACTTTTGTCCAACTGAGCAATCTTGCTTTCATAAAATACAGTATACAAACTTTTTAATGTTTAATGATTAACATGCTTTAATACACAGTTTAAATTTAAAAGTCTAAAGAGTATACAACTTTAATTCTTAATTGAATAAAGATTGTCCCTCAGCAGTGATCGGGATTTGAAACCAGGTGTTTTCTGGTGACAGCTCAAATGCTGTACATGAGAGGATAAGCTTTATTAGCTTTACCTGGCAGTTTTACAAGGTGAGTCAGGAAACTATTAACATAATCTAATTTGCATATGGTAAACCGTGAAATGTTGCATTATGCGACATGCCCACCATGTTGTACCGCAGCGTATCCTGCTCATTTTGAATGGCTGCATCTGTATAGGATATATAATATTCTGTCTACTATGATGGAAAATGTCTTCCTAGAAATATCTTTGAAATGAATGTTTCCTTCTCTTGAAATCTATATGTGTGATACAGCAGTCTTTCTAGGGGTGTTTTGTAGATTTGCTAATTACTTACAGTTGGTCAATTGAGTACATAGTGATCATAACAAAACATATAATCCAATTTCCTGGTATTTTTCCATGTTTATGTATTTGCTTTGCATAAAATAGTACACCCGGGTCTTTAATGTAGAAAGTTACTTTTAAATACATAGCTCGAGACATTTTTAAATGAGACATGTTCTTTTAATTGCCAATTTACTTAAAAAGGACACAATGAGAAACTGATTACTTCTGCAGTTTAAAAAAAATATTGACACATCTATGAAGAATTAAGGTATGCCAGTTAAAGCTTCTTTTAAGAAAATGAAATTGTTTGTTAATGTTCACTTTTTAAGGCTAAAACGGTAACTCTATTGTATTTAAAACCATAGGTTTTAAAAATGATTATAGTGTATTGTAACCTCATCACAACCTGCCACGAAAAATGCCTGGTTTTGAATCCAATATAGAATTTAATTGTATTATATAATGTTTTTTACTTTTTTATAGTGCATATCACATTATGTTAAATATTAATTTAATATTAAAAATAAAAGTCAGCCTATTTCACAAACCAAAATTATTTAACCAGGTATATAAAAAAATAGTTTATTATTATAGCTTATTGTAAACATGATGTAATTTGTAGTAAAAAGTAATTAGGAACAAATGGACAATCACAATTTCAGAGCCAAGACAGGTTTTTGGAGATATGGAATGGACTAAAGTGAGTGTTAACACCCGGGAGGCTTGGAGGGACTTTATTGTGATAAAGGAATATCACCCTTTCTGAAACGTTTTAACTTTTTGTGTTATTTTATGGCAAAATTGTGTTATTTGTAAGAACTTTATACACCATTGTAATAACATTTATTTTCTTAAAAGAAACCTCTGCAATCATTATTAATCCATTTGTGCCAGATCGAGTCTCTGAAAGTAGCTCAATTGAAAAGGTTCAAGTTCTAGGGTTCTATCTGTGTGGAGTTTGTATGTTCTCTCCATGTTTGCTTTCGTTTCCTCCAGGTGCTCCAGTTTCCTCCCACAGTCAAAAGACATACTGGGATAATTGTATTGGAGAAAATTGGCCCTGGTGTTTGTGTCTGGATAAATCATTATAACTGATGGTTTAATGATTAAGGAACTTGAAAAAGCCACATTTATTTTACATTTCATCCTTTTCCTGATTTTTCCTGAGTAAAAAGTTTCCTTTAGGTAAATGGTTGCTGTTCATGATGTCCAAATTTCATGGGCCTCGCTCCTTGATTTGTTCTGTTACTTCCCACTTCATTTTTTCCTTTAAGTCAGAAAAAATACTATGACCAGGTGAATAGGGAAAAAAAAGCCTTTCTTGATTTCTCTAGTTCCCTTTAAAATAAACTATTATTCCACAATGCAGAGTATTACATGGCCAGTATTTACATATGATATTTGTGATTTCAAGAAATTAACACAAGCAGCTTTTGGAGATTTAAGTGTTGGCTGAGTTATTGCAGGATAAAAGACTAGAGATGTTGGTAAGAAAAAGATAATTTTGGGAAAGTTGAGGAATACACTAATAACAAGAACACTTCCTAATGGGGTTAGGCATACTTTTGATGAAGATGATGAAGTTAACAGACTGTATGTTTACATAGATACTGAAATGAGGATTGTATTTTAGATTTTGTGTAGGTGCTAGCATTGAACTGTGTGTTGGATGCACATGAATTGAAGGAATGGGGCCATTTCATAGTGGGTTTATAACACTGTGTATAGTTCCATCCACACAGTGCCTTTACTTCCATCCATTTTCTAATCTCTTTATCCAGTACAGAGGATTTGGAGCCTATCCCAGTAAGCAACGGACACAAGGCAGAATACACCCTGGACATAGCGCCAGTCCATCACAGGACAGACAGACATAAACACACACGCACCAGGGCCAGTTTTCCCATAAACCAATTAACCTACCAGTATGTTTTGGAGTGCGAGAGGGAGTCATATCACACATATGGAGAAAAACCATGTAACCAAGAGAGAACATGCAAACCCCACACACAGGACGGCAGGAATTGAACCTAGGACGCCAGTGCTGCAAGATAGCAATGCTAACCACCTCGCCACCATTTGAAAGGGATGGATATTTTAGTCATCTTTCTAGTTCATGGGTTTGCATGCATAATTTAATTTTGAAAGCCACTGAGACATCAGGTACTACTGTTGTATTTATGAAAAAGAAACAAAACAAAAAGCATACTAACAACTGTGCCATCCTACTCCTTGGTTAATACATTTTATTATTTATAAACAGTTAACATTGTTAGCAAAATATTTTGAGTTATATTTTACCCTATTTTTTTCTTTAGTTTTGTATTTAACTTATTATATGATAGTCAGATTTAATGTATATTTGAACAATGAAAATATATTTTTACAAGATGCGGGGGAAAGTGCAACAACTTATTATAGTGCTAAAATCAATATTATTGATTACTAATAGTTTATGCGAACACCTAACTTTCTTAATTAGATGTATTTAAAACAGTGAACTAAGTGTAACATATCATTCAGAAATACAATCGAGAATAGTTTTGTGGTGTTTGTATAGATGAAACGTTTCTAAAATGTATAACGTAACAAAATTAAAGACGATTAAAATCTGTTATCTTTCCACTTGTATGTCATTAGAAAGTACAACAAGTTTCTGCTTTGTCTAAGGATGGTATCAAAAAGTAGTCTAAGTGGTGAGAAAGCTGTGCTTAATGATAATTAAGGGACTTAAAAGTAAAAAGAGATGCTTCATATTGCTTGACTAATTTTAAAAACTAAGTTATAAATGCAGACGTGATTGATGTATTAAGCGCCCCAGGCAGCAGAACTGAGCTCTGCGCCTCCTCCCTCTCTCGGTGCCGCGCCGGGTCTAAATATCTAAATATCCTAACATACAGTATGTATCTATATAGCATGTAGTGTACAACTTTTTAATGTAGATTACACTTTTCTAAAATGTATTTAAAAAATAAAAACGATTACAATCTAATCTTTCCACGTTTGATCCCAAAATCCCAAGAAAAATAAATCTAAACAGGGAGAAAGCTATGCTGAAAGTTTATTAAGATACTTAGAAGACAAAGATAACAATTTATGTTGCATTTGTCTGATTGTGAATCAAAAAACACATATAATTAAACACGTGTTTGCGATTTAATTCAAAACGCGATTTAAATCAATATAAATGTTTATATTGTAGTGCATACTGTACAGCCTCCATTTCGCTATAAAAATTTAAAAGATTGTTTGTGCAGCCTAAGAGGGGGGGTCTACTCTCAGTGACAACTGACAATCCTGACAATTTCCCACTCAAGTGAAAAATTAATAATGCCAATGTAAACGTTGTATTATAGTTTACCCAGGCAGCAAAAGATCAGCTACACTGGGAAGATGCGACACCGAAGATATGATTAATAACCTTTTTAATCTGAAGGGAGATCTAAAGGGATCCACACACACACACACACACACACACACACACACACACACACACACACGATAGAAGCAGGGACAGTTGTCAGAAGGAAAGAAGGTGACTATTCATTGTTATTAAAAATGACTTAAATTCGATCATGTTGTGATATTTAGAAATATAAAAAGTCAATTAATTGTCCATAATATTGCTATTCTATTTTTTCAAAGAAATGTTTGTTAAAAGAAAAATCACGGCGCTGGCTGAATTTGAACACACAACCTGTGGGTTACTAATCCGGCATGTAGACCAGCAGGCTACTGGGGAAGTCAAGTCACATGAGCAGAGGCGAAACAGCCCTACACAGCCCTGTCGCAGTACATGAATATAATTAAATCGTTATTAATTTCTTTAGATACGCAATTCCATATTATATAAGCAGAAAAGCTTAAAACTACCACTTTTTACACGCTATTTCACATGTTAGTTAAAGACTTCGATGCTTAAAATGTTTAGGGAGAAATGGAATACTGGTGTGTATTTTTTCTTTAAAGTACCGAGACCAGCCATATACTGTATGTTTATGTTCCAAAATTAATATCGTTTATGGCCTTCACACGCGTTACAGTATGCTCCTATTCTTTTTATGCTCAGCTACTAAGATTTCCCTTGAGTGGTAAAATTCCATATAAATATTCAATACTAAAACGGGCACAGTAAAGACATTTAAATCTTTCTACGACCGACCAACGCACCACGAATGCCCCTGTCGGTCAACCAATCACATACCGCGGTATTTTGCATCATCGCGCGAGGACGTAGCCAGTTACCCGTGGTACGTGTCTGTACCGTGCATTTTATCTTATTTTTAGTACTATATTTTTATATTATATTCCCTATTATTTAAATTATTAGTTGTTTTTCAGGAAGTTAAAAAAACACTTGAATTACTTATCCAGTCTCCCGAATTAAAGTTATTTTTCAAGCAATGCAACAAATGTTTTTAATCCAACATTGACATATTAAATCTTGTCAGTCAGCTCTTTTTTCTCTATTTGAATTGTGGTGATTCAAACAACCTGGGATAACAAGTGGTCTCAAAGTCACCGAGCTCACAGAGCTTCAACAACAGATGACAATTCCCTTAGTCCTTCCTTAGTCTTCCTGAAATTGTCGGATTATGAGTGAATTAAAGCATCTTATTAAAAACACGTTTGCGTTTGTTTGGGAGCTATATTATGTATTTTTCATATGTAAGATATAATGATGTGTTCCCGCTTACACATCGCATGACTTTAAAAGCTAGAAAAACAGGTTTCGATTCACATTATCTGGCGAGCCTTGTTTTGTCAAAGGACAGCACAAAAAAAACAGACAATACACGGGGGGGGGGGGGCAAGCGAGAGAGAAAGTTTTTTACCCTCTGTCAAAAAACCCAAATCACCCGGGGCAGAGACTCTGGGGGGATCATTGTGTGGTATAGAGCGGAGTTCAGTCAATCCATACAAGTACAGTAGTAAAGAGAGAAAAGTCAACAATTGATTTAAGGACGATCTGTCAAAGTGCAATGAAATACAATATTGTTGTTGTTGCTGTTATTGTTGTTTTTATCCTGTAAAGCATTTTGAGAAGCCACCTTTAAAGGCAATATATAAAAGCGCTGATTCTTATGGAATGGGTTCCGTGGGGGAACAAGTATAACCTTGTTCATGCACAAACAGTGGCATGTTACATTATTAATTTGGGTGTCTCCTCTTGCCAGAAAGCTCTAAATTGTATTTTGAGTGTGGTTTTTGACTTTTTTTAAATTGCAACCCGTAAATAAAGCTGATACTGTTTAGACTTATATTAGGATTTAGACTTATATTAGGATTATATACTTTGTGAAAAGTGATAGTCTTTTAACCTTTTCTGTGAATTCACTTGTTATCTAACAAATGCATACTTTTAGAATTTGATTAACAGGGAATATAATATGGAATTGCGTATCTAAACAAATTAATAACGATATAATTATATTCATGTACTGTCTGGTGGAATAAACTGAAGAGGTTAGTTAATGCGACACGGAATTACTTTCCACCCCCTCTACATTCTCAGAGTAGAACAGACTAACCTTCTAATGAAAGACGGTCCACCCCCCACGGACAGGAAAAGTGCCCACAGGCACTTAAACTTAATATGGTCAGTAACATATTATTACATATGTATTTTTTCTTTGAACTATCAATACCAGCCATATGCAGTCTGTAACGTAGGGATTTCTATATGTCTTTATTTAGTGGTTACATTAGTGACAAAGGCTGAACTTTTAGCTTCAGCAACGCGTACATATCTCCCCTTTTTATAAAACGACATGGTTGAAAACTGTTCCAGAGCCACTGTTGTTTCATCAGTGAAAAGTACATCAAGAAATGCGTCTCCCTGTTCAATCCACTGGAAAAAAGAAAAGGAGCATAAAGCGTCTGATGGTCATAAATGATATTCATTTAGGAACAGCATCAGAGATATGTTTTTAACTGCACTGCATCGGAGAGAATACCATAGTGTGTTTTTTTTACTCCCTGGTGGAAACTGGCTTCCATAAGAATCAGTATGGCTCAGAGATTAAATAAAACTTCACTCGCACCAAACAAATGTATATTTCTAAATATCACAACATGATCGAATTTAAGTCATTTTAATAACAATGAATAGTCACCTAGGCGTTACAATATAAACATTTATATTGATGTAACGTTGCCATAGCCAAAATGTAAATGTAGTGGCTCTCTGAAGGCACCAGTTCTGTAGGGTTTGGGCATTTACTGGGACAATTATTAATTGTAGCAGTAAATCACAAAGTTGATTCTTTTGATGGATTTAGAATCCAACCATGCGACATAACTCAAACAACGCGCACACACAGGTACTAATACACGAGGATACATTTATTAATACATAGAATATGCATATAAACCTAACAGATCTTATCGAGAGGGTTATCAGAATACAAAAGATATATATTCAGTCAGTTACAAAGAGTTACATATATCAAGAGGACATACGTTCAGTATATCATTCATTAAGACCGTTTCATAAATGAACTTGGTTATAACTTCTACATTAGATACTCAAAACAAGTACATAACTCTTAGGAATTAAAGTGATATCAACTGGTTGGGATAACAATTGAATTCTCGAGCTGTAATGCATTGAAGTTGAATACTCATCCAATTTCTGGGGATTCAGATCTCCTGCAGGCACAAAGAATCAGCTGCAGGCTTGTTGCTGTCCAATTCGCGCTCTCTGGCTCCGTGCCAGGCTGTGCTGTGCGGCTTGCGACGGTGCGCTGCTGATGCTCACTGACCGGCTAGTTAGTGTTGGCTTTAACTAGCAAAGTTTGTGCACAGGAGAAAAGATGACTGTGAGTCCCAGCAAGTCAGGAAGAGGACCGGTTCATTTCTGATGAAGAGCTAGTTCTGAATAGTGATTCAGCTGTCCACAGTTCTGACCTTGGGTGGATCCTCTGGTTACTCTCTGGCAACCTCCGCTCTAGACTCTTAGAACAAAGCAAAGTTCTGGCACTCGGACACACTGGCCGTTCCGTGGTTGTCCGGGCTGAGTCTCAGGATGGTCAGGAGGCGCGCTGCGAGAATGTCCTGCCCTTGGGAGCCTTCTGCCCCTGGGCCGTCCTGCCCTGGAATTCTCCTTTGAATTCCCTTTAGAATAGTCCACAGAATTCTACTGAATCTCTCCTGAATCTCTCAGGCTCTCTGTGTTGCCTGTTTTTACCTGGAGGAACTTCAGCTCGTTGATTGGCTGAAAGTTCCATGGGCATCAGAGTCCCACGTGGGTTACTTGGCCCTACCAGTCCCTGATTGGTTGATCAAGGTGAGATATGAGTCACTTACTCCTGACACTTAGGAATGCAGTCCAGATGTCCATCTGGCACTCCCTAGACAGATAGGCGCCAATGGATGACCATTGATCATGATAGCCAGGCTTAGCTAAGTGCATCCCCCTTTGGGAGCTGTCCTAGGAAACCTTATCAAAGGAAACCTTAAATCAGCCTGCATGAATAGTTTCTCTGTGGCTGCACCACAGAGATGAACAGAGAGATGAGGCCTAATTTGGGAAAGCTCAGAAACACTTAATTCTGCCTTATTAATAAGCCTCGCCGCTACATTGATTTAAATCGCATTTTGATTTAAATCGCAAACGCGTGTTTAAATATATGTGTTTTTTGATTCACAATCAGACAAATGCAACATAAATTGATATCTTTGTCTTCTAAGTATCTTAATAAACTTTCAGCATAGCTTTCTCCCCGTTTAGATTTATTTTTCTTAACTAGTATACTTTAGATCTTTTTTTCTGAACCGCGGAAAATCTGATCATGTTTCTCTATAACAATAATAAAAAACATTATTTTACATGTCACCTTTATGTGATATCACCTTAAGGACAGCACATACAAGGGTTATTCGGAAAATACAAGAAGTTTCTGCTTTGTGTAAGGGTGGTATCAAAAAGTAATCTAAGTGGTGAGAAAGCTGTGCTCCTCAAAGCGCTTTACAGGATAAAAACAATAACAACAATAGTGTTAAGCTGGGCAAACGATTTTTTTATAGAAATACAAAATGAGATATAATGATGTGTTCCGGCTAAGACATTAACGAGTACAACCCCCCTCTCTGCGGGAGTGCTGGCTGTGACGAATTAAACCGGTTTCACCTGTGTTTATGTAGAAAAAGTGATTAGGTTTATGAACAATCTTACTTATTCGTTTAAAAAGCTATATAAAATAAAGTTTATTATTAATTTGCTGGACAGAGCGGTGAACATTATTATGGATAAGACAAAGATAACGATCCTGATCATTTTAGAAATCTGTGTACGCTGTAAGGTTTTTACTTTTTAAACTTTTAAAATACATGTTTTGAATAGAATGAAATCATCTTCCTGGTACAGTATGTATAGCAAACCAGCATGTCTTTTTTCTCCAATCAGAGGGGTTAGACGCTCGGTTAAAAGCAAAGGAGATTGTCTGTTATAGTGGACATAAAAATAAGAGTTCGCTGGCATTATATCCTAGAAGACACAGACTGGCGCCAGACCGGGAGAATGCCCGCAGCGTAAAAGAAAATGCCTGATGAACTAGGGATTGGACAGTTTCCAAGTGCTTGTACAATCAATGGAAATGTTCAAATAAATGTGCAAAAGAAATAATCAAAATAATCATTTATTTCTTTATCATATTGGCTAGCTAATGTCCTCTCTTTGCTAGTTAGTGGCTGTGTTTCTGCGTTGGGTAGCAACGGGTGACTGTTCTGAGGTGGAAGATGTAAACAGCTTAATTTTCGTGTTAAATAATTTTTTAAAATTAAAATTCATTCTATACAGCAATCGCATATTTGGGTACCGTTTCATAAAACTTTCATGCTTAAAATGTTTAGGGAGAAATGGAAGACTGGTGTATTTTTTCTTTAAACTACCAAGACCAGCCATACACAGTACAGTTTACGTACATACAGTAATGTTTATGTTCCTAAATTAATATCGTTTATGACCTTCAGATGCGTTATGCTCCTCTTCTTTTTATGCTCAGCTACTAAAATTTCCCTTTAGTGGTAAAATTCCATATAAATATTCAAAACTAAGCGGATTAAAATTTGCACAGTAAAGACATTAAATGATTAAATCTTTTCACTGCCAACCAATGCACCACGAGTGCCCCTGTCGGCCATTTTGGCCAGCCAATCACTTACCTTGGCTTGTGGGTAGATTACCATACCACGGGTTTGTACCGCGCATTTTGAATGGCTGCATCTGTATATACTGTAGGTTCTGTCTTCCTATGTATGGCCTCTGAAGAGATATAGATATACAGAATGTTTCACATTTGTTTACTATTAAACACATATAGCCTATTGGAACTATTTGGAAATTTTTCTTCATAGACTAAATTCCACATGCTTGTTTAGAAGGCAAGACAGGCTGTGTCTGCAAAGCAAGTCTGAATGTCTAGAATCAGTATGCTATTATTCACTCTCGGGAGCAATTTGTATAAAAACTAGTTTATGTCTGAATATTTTGTTTTAGCTATAATTAAAGCTGGTAGGTATGCCATGAAATATAAATTGCAGGTGTACACAGTTAATTCCATTGAAAGCCGGTGCTGTTTTTTTATTCAGACTGAGCCAATACAGAAAGGCATGATATGCTAATGAAATACAGTCAAAGATGACTGGCATGTTTATTAAACTCTTAGCTGATAATACTTGCAAAATAAACAATTCATTTTTATAATAAGATTTAAGTATTGAAACACTTAATAATGCTCGAATAGGCCAATGAATAATGAGAAAAGTAGAAAAGGTATCAGCAGAATTCTGAAATAACTAAAGTAATTTATGATAAAACCAAGATCCTCCACATGGATTTACACTATTTAATCATCAATTTATTCTGCTGAAATTTAAAACATATAAAATGTAACACAATTACTGGAACCAAATAAAAATACTCTGAAATAAGTTTGGTTTGGATAAAAGTTTGCAAACTTTCTACTATTTCTACCACCTAAACAGGAACAAAATGAGAAATACCTAGTGCTTGCTGTTTCCACTTTGTTAGTAAGTACAGTACAAAAACTACTGATTGCTATTGACATTTTCAGACAAATATTATTTGAAAAATTGATAGATTCTTAAGTATGATGGGCGCACCTTTTCTATAAAAAAATCAGTTGTCCTGATCTGCAGGGCCACATTCTTTTCAGCATAAAGTTTTTACTTTTATCTGTTACGTGTGCTATGTTATGTTAAATGCCATTTTATCACAGTCCTGGACTGGGTATATTTTCTTTTCCAAAAATGAGTTTTTTATATTTGGTAAAGTATATTTATGTACAGTTTGGTTCTACACTAGGGAAACATGTTCATCATTATTGATTAAAACATAATTTGGAAAAAAGTCCTTTATCTGTTCACCTTTCTCTTTAAAAAGAAATGTAACCACTGTGCAGTAAAACTGTTATTACAAATTATGTGCATGCTATCAGAGCTTCCAAAGTTCCTAAATTGAAGATCCCATCTTCACATTTTCTCCTATGATGTTAATTCATACACTTTTCACAAAGCAGTGATTTAATTTCACAGGTGTAATACAGTGCCCTCTAAATGTATTAGAACAGCAAAGTCAAAACAACTGTTTTGTTTTACAATGAATCAATTTAGATTACGATCATTAGATTAATGATTTGATATATACAATACGAATGATATATACAATATAATAAAAATAAATAAATAAAAAACTCTGCCATAGACGGTCCCAAGCCCATTTGCGAAAGGAGGAGGAACTTCAACAACAGGCCGTGCAACAAAGCTGGCTGAAGAAAAATTCCTTGTTACGTCAAAATGCACACGACAACTCAACGACATACAGGAAATGCTAGGGCGTCCCCCGCAGGTGACGCGCAGCGTCTTCGCCCAGACGCTGCGAGAAATGGGCAAGGGCTACCGGCTCAAGGACGGAGCTGGTTAAAGAAGCTAGTCCATCATCACCACCATCATCATCTTCATCATCATTATCAACAACAACAACAGCCAAAAAGCATCCGGCTATGCGACCATTAACATCGGAACAATGACGGGCCAAAGCCAAGAACTGGCCAATTCCCTGAAAGAGCAAAAAGTGGACATCGCCTGCATTCAAGAGACCAAATGGGAGGGCACAAAATCAAGAGAAATCGGAGAAGGCTATAAGCTGATCTACCACGGCAAGAAGATAGCGCAAAATGGCATAAGTGTGGTCATAAGCCAGTGGATCCACGACAGCGTCACAGAAGTAGCCCAAATCACTGACTGTCACCAAAATCAGCATGGGAACCAGCACACTGCGCGTTGTGTCATGCTATGCACCACAGGGTGGCTGCCCAGATGAGGAGAAAGAGAAATTTTGGCACGACCTCGAAATGCATGTCCAAGCCATCGATGACAGTGAAATTCTTTTCATTGGCGGAGACCTCAATGGGCATGTTGGTTGAGCAAAGGATAATTTCGATCGTAACCATGGCGTACAAGGACACGGCAACCGTAATGAAGGTGGCACCCGGATCCTAGAGCATGCGGAAGCCTGGGATCTGGCCTTAACCATCACCTTTTTCATAACCTCATCACCTACTACAGCGGCGGTCAAACATCTCAGATCAACTACTGGATGGTGAGACGACGAGACCTCAAAACGGTCACCAAAGTGATCCCGTACGACAGCATCACTACTGGTGTTGGATGCCAAAGTCCGCCTAGTCCGAACTCTGGCACGACCAGCCACCTAGATTGAACGCATCAAATAGTGGAAATTACCAGAACATCGAGCTGTCGTGAAGGTGACACTAGGACCATTGGTGCCCAATCCAAGATCAACAGTCGGCGAAGATTGGAACGACCTGGCTGAATGCGTCAAGACATGCGCTGCAAACACCCTGGGAACCACAAAACCAAATCGGTGCTTTATCGACAAATAGACCTGGTGGTGGAACGACGATGTGCAGCAGGCAACCAAGGCAAGAAAGGAAGCCACAAGACCTGGAGGCAGACAAAATGCTCAGACGATCTTGTACGATACCGCGCACTGAAATCCACCGCAAAGCGAACCGTGGCGACTGCAAAGGTGGCTCACTACCAGGACCTCTATGACCAACTGGACACGCCTGGTGGGGCAAACAAGATCTACAAACTCACCCACGCATGCGACCGCGCCACACAAGACCTAGGACAGGTCATCAACATCAAAGATGAAAATGGACAGATGCTGCAGAAGCCAACAGACATCCTCCGGCGCTGGAAGGACTACTTCGGAATATGCAAAGAGGAATTTCCGCATCCTCCACTACCAACAGCCGATACCATCTCCGACCCAGTACCCACCATCACAATCGCAGAAGTAACCACCGCCATCAACAAGATGAAAAGTGGCAACGCAACTGGCCCAGACGACGTCTCAGCTGAAGTATGGAAGCTCCTTGGAGCACAAGGAGGAGCATGGCTCGTGGACCTCTTCAACAAGATCATCAAGGAAAAGTCATCCCCGGAAACGTGGCAAACCAGCATCACATTGCCAATTTGGAAAGGCAAAGGCGATGTTAACGACTGCTCCAATTACAGGCTGATCCGGCTGCTGTGCCATACAATGAAGATTTTCGAGCGTGTGCTGGACACACGACTAAGAACCATTGTCAATATCTCACCAAACTAATGCGGCTTTGTGAAAAACTGCAGAACAATAGACGCCATACGCGCAGCCCGCCTACTGATGGAAAGGTACCATGAGAAGAGGAAAACGATCCACATGGCATTTCTCGACCTGGAAAAGGCATTCGAAAGGGTACCGCACAATCTCATCTGGCTGGCGCTGCGACAGCACCACGTCCCCGAAGCCTATGTCAGCTGGACAAAGCTCCTGTACCAAAAGGCCAATAGCTCATTACGTTGCACAGCTGAAACCTCAGACATCTTCCCGATCAATGTTGGCGTCCACCAAGGCTCAGCCTTGTCTCCTCTGCTCTTCATACTTTGCATTGATACGGTGACCAAAGATATCCAAACGAGGCATCCATGGATGATATTGTATGCCGACGATGTTATAATAGCAAGCGAAACGCTACACAGCCTCGAACAGCAAGTACAGGAGTGGAAGATGCGCCTTGAAGAATTCGGGATGAAACTGAGCATTAAGAAGACGGAGTACCTGGAATGTGGTGATCAAACCAATGGCACAATTGCACCTGGTGGGGTCCAACTGAACAAAGTGACCCAGTTCAAGTACCTAGGCTCATGTGTCAACTCTGACTGCACTACCCTCCAAGATGCCAAGACGCGAGTCAGCGCCGCTTGGATGAAATGGCGGGTGACTTTGAGACCACTTGTTATCCCAAGTTGTTTGAATCACCACAATTCAAATAGAGAAAAAAGAGCTGACTGACAAGATTTAAGATGTGGCTGTCAATGTTGAATTAAAAAAAACACGTTGCCCGACGTTAGTTGCATTGCTTGAACAATTATTTTATTTCGAGAGACCGGATAAGTAATTCAAGTGTTTTTTTAACTTCCTGAAAAACAAGTAATAATTTAACAATATGTGCAAAAGTTTTATGATATGTCGCTGTTGTGAATGTCTGTGGAGTGTATGTTATTTGCCTGTCTGTCCTGGCTGTGCTCTCTCTCTCTCAATTCAATTCAATTCAAGGTGCTTTAACTTGAACTTGCTTTAACTCCGCAAGTCTGAGTTCTGAGTTCTGAAGTCTGAGTTCTTGTGTCCGTCCTATCCGAACCCGAAAGTATTACAATATGTATCTTTATAGCAGGTGGTGTACAGCTTTTTAGTATAGATTACACTTTTCTAAAATGTATTTAAAAAATAAAAACGATTACAATCTAATCTTTCCACATTTGATCCCAAGATCCCAAGAAAAATAAATCTAAATGGGGAGAAAGCTATGCTGAAAGTTTATTAAGATACTTAGAAGACAAAGATATCAATTTATGTTGCGTTTGTCCGATTGTGAATAAAAAAACACATATATTTAAACACGTGTTTGCGATTTAAATCAAAACGCGATTTAAATCAATATAAATGTTTATATTGTAACGCATAGGTGCCTATTCATTGTCATTAAAATGACTTAAATTCGATCATGTTGTGATATTTAGAAATATAAATTTGTTTGGTGCGAGTGAAGTTTTATTTAATCTCTGACCCAGGGAAACATTTTATTTTTTCAAAGAAATGTTTGTTAAAAAAAAAGTCATGGCTCCAGCGGGATTCGAACACCCAGCGTGTGACGTGGGAGTTAGGAACCTAACCCACAGCGCCACCGGCAAGGTCACATGAGGACTGTTGAAAAAGCCCTACAAAACATTATCAACAGACATCGTACAGCGTGTACAATTCTTGTGTTGCGGTACATGAATATAATTATATCGTTATTAATTTCTTTAGATACGCGATTCCATATTATATTCCCTTTTAATCAAATTCTAAAAGTATTCTTGTTGACTCCGGTATCACGTTAGTTAAAGACTTCGATGCTTAAAATGTTTAGGGAGAAATGGAATACTGGTGTGTATGTTTTCTTTAAAGTACCGAGACCAGCCATATACTGTATGTTTATGTTCCAAAATTAATATCGTTTATGGCCTTCACACGAATTACAGTATGCTCCTATTCTTTTTATGCTCAGCTACTAAGATTTCCCTTCAGTGGTAAAATTCCATATAAATATTCAATACTTAAACGGGCACAGTAAAAACATTAAATATACATATACATACTGTATACAGTACAGTTTGCATACAGTAATATGTTTATGTTCCTAAATCAATCTCTTTTATGAGCATGTGAGAGGCATGGTGAATCGGAGATTCTCAAAAATTACTGTACTTTGTATGATTGGAAACAAATGTGTGATTGCGAAATGCTGTGGTGTTACTTTTACAAAGACGGTCAATGAAAAAAAGAATGTGGACCAGGGCAATACTTTGAGTTTACAGCTTGTCCAAGGTCATTCATTATTAATACTATTAGTAATATCTTCGTTAAAGACTTTGATGGCGACAGCTCAAACATGAGAGGTTGAGGTTTATTAGCTCCACCTTGCGGAAATTCCAGATACTATTATTTTCTTTGCGGTACTATACGAGAATTTACGGTAACTCGCGGTAGACTGCGTAAAGCGCACCGCAAAATAATGCGGTATCGCCCGCTTGTTTTGAATGGCTGCATCTGTATAACAATCATTCAAATTCAGACTAAGGCTTCTGAAGAACCTTCATGTGTGCTAATACTAAATTGGGTTGTTATAAATTATGAATAGGCATTTGTAAAGTCCTTATAAACCCCTTAAATATTTTCAACAATAACATTGGTGAGATATGACAACAAAGTAATCTTTACTATTACTATTACTGAAACAATACATCAAATCAAATATGAATATTGTATAACAAATACAAAACACAGTTTTTTAAAAAAATACTTTTAATGTACTTTTTATCTTCCTTGACAATTAATAATAGAAGATAATTTAGTTCATTTATTTCAAAACCATAAAATCATAAATTGATTAAATTTCATTTTGAAGCAATGAAATAATGAAAGTTTTTTCTAATGGGTTATTTATTTTTTAATCTTAAAGGTGACTTAAAATGAAAAATATAGTGTGGAACATTAATGTGATAATGTGTGAAAGAGTGTATTTAAACACAATAAAACAACTATAACTTTTGAACTACTGCAACACTTAATTACGTTATTATTCAGAGGAAGCAGCTTTCTTTCGTTATCTGATGGTACTGAAGAACTTGATGTGTCTATATTCTGATAAAGATCCCTTCTTTGAAAAAAGTTGACTTTCTTTTTTTTGCGCTTAAAAGCACATTATAAACATTATAACAACACAAAGTGAAACCAACAAAAATACATTATCGGAAGTCATAACACATTATTTGAAACATAATACATATACAGTAAAAATAATCATAATTGAGTTTAACTTTTGATAGACACATACTGTAACACATAACCATAATTCTAATTGTTAAATATCTTTAAATAGAAAAAAATCTTACTCATATTCCATCAACAGGTCTCTTAGAAAATCATGTTCTGCAAGCAGTTCTTTTTTTTTCATCTTACCACTGCTGTTAAGCTTCAGATTTTCCAGTTGTGCCACTTCAGCAGCCATAAAGTGTGTTTCTCTATTATATATAGGGTAGCCTATATAAAGTAGAGAAATTGATTAAGTTTTATAAATGAACAACACCAAAAACAATGAAGTACTATGTTGTACATCTACAAGACACGATTCCACATAAAGAACAATATCCAACTTTGTAAATAGTTTACCAGTTTACTGTTACATGTACCTACACCATACAGTACAACACAAATGTTTTTTATTACATGTGAAATTTAATAAGTTTTTATTATATATATTTTTAAGTTATGTTTTTAATTATTACATGGTGAGGGGGGACATTCAAAGCCATAATGTGGGAAATTCTAATTTTACCATTTTACTCACATGGTAGAGTGAAACCAATGAGAAATGTGCTACAGGAAGTCCCAGGAGCAAGACTTATATACGAAGAACTGTGGAAGTGTGCAACATTAGGATCTAAACTTCCCATCAATTTGTTATTATAACTTACAAGTATAATTCCATTTGTTCTGCAATATATTTAATGAATCAGAAGTTTCAATTTCAATTGTATATATTACATAGCTGAGCCTGCTGTTTACTGGTACATTCATATACGTTTATATAAAGAAATATATTTTGTGAAATCTGAAGAGAACTATGTTAAACAATGCCTCCTTTTTTATTTTAACTACATGGTGCAACATCAAATTCAGTTTCACTACCATGTTTTAATGCATCAGACTGATGTGTATCAGTCATCTATCCACATTAAAACAGAATTTGTCTGTTTTTTAAATAAAAGTTAAGTTCAAGTTCACGTTTATTTGTCTTTCCAGCCATATACAAGTATACAGTGGAACGAAATATCTCTCCTCCTGGTCCATGATGCAAATACAGACAGGACAGACAAGACACTGACATAGATATTTTTGAAAGGATACTCATACTGCAAAGTGCATATAGTGCAAATTACAAGGAAAATACATAATACAATATACACAACACACTGGGGGAATTTAAACCCTGTTTCTGGAATTGGAGTGGGTGCAAGTAGATTCCAGGGTGTTGAGGAGCCTGACAGCCTGCAGGAAGGAGCCTGTTACAGAGTCTGGTAGAGCTAGCCCGTACACTGCGATATCTTTTCCCAGATGGTAGAAGGGCAAAGAGTTTATGGGAGGGGTCATCTACTATACTGGAGGCCCTGTGTAAGCAGCGTTGGTGATAGGTGACAGAAATGGAAGGGAGGGAATGGTATCTGTAGTTTCTTTAATGCCACTGTTTATGGCCCAAGTTTATGCAGCACTCATCTTGTGACCTAAGAAAGGTGGGGATTTTATTAAGGAAAGAGAGACTGTCAATGTCCAGCAGAAGGAGCATTTTGAAGACACCCAGTTAAAGACAAACTTGGAATTCTACCATCTATTAAGTGATGAAAGCTATCATATGGAAGAAGAATAATAAAGTAGCAGGAGGTGATGGAATTCTGTTGAAGATTGTCTTCAAAAAAGGAACAAATCCAACTTTTTGTTAATCTGATACAGTCAATACAGGACAAATGTAGATACCTTTATCAGATTTCACATTATAAAGAAAACCTAAAATAACTATGTAAAACATTTGGGAAACATGTATGTATAAAAACATGTATTTTTGCTTGTACTTGTATAAGTATAATATGTACTGTAGCAGGAAGGCTAAGGCAGACCTAGAATGAATAGTTCATAGAAAGTTTAGAATAATAATATTTTTCTTGCCTTAAAAAAAAATACAGCAAGTGGTCAATTCCTCAGATCCAGCTACTTACGAGGTAACTGTTAGGAGGTGTTATAATGACATTCCCAGAGGGAATGGCAGGCTCACTGCACCTTGGGAGTAGAGTGTACTGGCATAGAGCATGGCCAGCCTGTCAGGTGAAATGAGCAGCTGGGTTCAAGGAGCAGGGGCCACCCTGGGTTGTCGGACTATCCACAGGTACTATCATGATTCCTAGCAGCCAGGCTCCAGGAGCTAGGGCAGCACAGGATATTGAACAGTCCGTCGGCATTGCCCAGCATGGAAAGGAATGAAGAGATGACAGGTGCAGGACAAGAAGGAGCCACCAGGGTATGTAGCTGTGCTGTTCACGAGTGTAGAGCATACCAGAGGAATTCGACTTTCCAGGCTGGGCAGGCTGCCCTAAGGTGGTTGTAAGGAAGGTGTGCCACATGCTGGGTTGAACAAGGCACGTACTCTTTGAGGAGTCTCCTCCCAAGACTAGGCCATCGCGCGCCAACAGGGTGGACAGGGGAGGTGTGCTAAAGACATGGCCGATGGAGCCGTCTGCTGAGTCACCTGTCCTAGGTCTGAAAGCTCTGGACAGCACAGCCGTGGGCAGTGCTCCCTGATGGAGCCCGAGTGAAGAAAGGAAACTGGAAGCCAGGATCACAGGGACTCTGCCTGGAAGCTGAAAGGTGGCTCATGAAGTGAAGGTCTCACTGTCAATGCTGGATCGCAGAGGTGGGACTGAACAGTGTTTAAATACTCCAGAGCACCCTGTAATGTGTGACTTCTCACTACACCCAGTATCCTCTGTATATCCGGTCTCATTAGCAGTCAATGCAGAACAGAGGCTTGACCACCTGCCACTGCGTTTGCGACATGCCCCACTGTAGTGCTGTGGACCATAACAAAACCTCTGAAAAAATTGGGATGCCCTGGTCATACCAGGCAGCTATTAATTGAGTTAATCCTAACACTGGCAGTGATTTAATTCCCACATCAGCACTACACAGTCTGCAGTTCCAAGAGGAATGCACATCTGGGTTTGCACCCTGACTGAACATCACCTGTCATAAATCCAATGACAGGGTTTTCCAAGATACCTGGGGATTCAATGATCAATCACTCTCTGAGCCAGCCTATACATGTTTTTTCACCACATGCTGCACTTCTCTCAGAGGTCTTGGTAACTTGACACTTGACAACAAGCTAATTATGTAATAGCAACCACTGCTGTCGATAATGAACTGGTAAGACCAAAACAATATATAGCTGAAAAAAACTGCTGGAGAAAAGTAGACCTATGTATAACAAACATTCCTCAGAAAGCAATGATAGTTTGTGACGTTTCCAAATATGATTTAACTTTATCACTTAAATTATATACTGGGACATTTGTCCACATAAATGAATATCGATGCATATTCAGTCTAACTGCTTCAAGGTATACAGCATGCAGCAGGGTTCCCAAGTCCTAAACCTTTGTGAACAGTTCATCCATTTGAAGAAGCAAACCTTTTACCTTTTAGGTTATCCTTTTGGCACAGCACCCAGTGGACCTCAAAAGGGCAATCGTCAATACAACTCATGCTGTTCTTCTCTCTGTAGGACTTTCAAACCTCATCTGAAAACCTGGCCTGGCTTAGTATTTTAACAAGTGCTTACTGTATTAATACATGTGTATATTGTATTCTTTGAGTCAGTATAGGTACAGTACATATTTCAGTAGGCCAATACTCAAATTAATAGTGCAATTGTTTTAATTTCTAGAAGCCTTAAAAATATTTGTGGAATTACTGTGCCAATACTCAATAATCTAAGAAAATTCAATTTTTTTTTACTATATATACATTTTTCATCAAATAATTTGTAACAAATAAAATATACACTAACCTAGACAATGTTACAGAATCAGTCATTTTAAGTACAGTTCTTTGCTTCTAAAGTTTGCAGCATTACCATAATAATTGACTTCCTTATATGAATATATATCTATCTATCTAATGGAACTTTTTACTGCTCATAAAACTTTAAATAAATAAATGAACTTTCACATTCATATCTTCACTATTGTCAGTCATTGCTATAAAAATGTTATCTCAGCATTCAAATTAATGGCTATGCACCCATGCATGTAAAAGAATATAACACATTTAGTGTACTAAGTGATGAGATCTATTACAGTTAAAATTAAGTTTAATGTTCTTAAAGCAGCAGGTAATGTTCTGCTGGGCTATATTTCTAATGAAAGGATACTTTGCCAACTCTCAGCTGCATTTATACACATTAATGGGTGGAAACACATTCAGCCATAATGAATCATTTAAAACATAAAAGCATAAAGCATCTGTTTGTAGTATTTAGATCTTCTTGGAATTCTCAAACTGTTAATATTTTACATGTTAAAGCTATGAAGGTTTGATGCTGTAATACAATTGAAAATAGCATAACAATTGAATCGTTCCCAGTGCTTTAATGAAATATAAAACTGGTAAGGTCAAATTCCACATCATGCATTTCTGACAAGAAACCTGAATTAATTAAATCTAAAATAAAAAAAAAATTGCAGGCCATTTTCCATTATGGGAAATATATCAGGAAACATTGTTTTTGATCATTTGTATTTAAAAGTATGCATTGTTGATTACTAGCTGTTAACAGGTAATTGCTGAGGATGGCATCTCTATATTAGGACTTAAATCATACAGGGATACGTACAGGTTAGGACTATATCCAGCTTCTGGATGACACTGTCATTTCACCCGAGGCCTTTGCAGGTGCCCTCTGCACTTTCTTAATGCTTGCTTAAGATAAGACGTTTCTCATAATTTTTAAACATATTTTGAAGCAAATCACTCATACTGTAGACAGAAAATAAACTTGAAATGCATCAAGATTTAAAATGTTTAAGTCTAATTTTTTAGACTTCATTATTACTTTGCACTTTATTTACATTATTTGGTGACAACATTTTTAGTTATAATTGCATTTAATACATTTTTCAAAATATACATTAAAATTATTTTAAAGTTAATTCCAATGGATGATGTGTCTTTTTTATGTTATTTCTTTATTATGTAGTATTGTTATCTGTATGCAATATACCAATAATATTTAACTTATAAAATTGTTTCTTTTTGTGGAATTTTTAAGTGGAATGTATAAAAATACCTACCTTTTCTTTCTTTTCCAGTTAACTGGTCAAACGACACATGATACAAAGCCATTTACAGCACATTTACTCATTTTTAAATCATATGTTTAGGCATTTACTCCTGCATTATGTTGGTTTTGCCTGGCACACAAGAGTTAGTTTGAATGAAATACCTTATTTTATTTCACTTAGCATATGTCTCACTTTACAGTATTTCCCAATTGTTTTGCCTCACTGGTGCAGCAAATTACTAAAATGGTTGTCAGTATTGATGTAAATATCTGTTTTTGAATTCGTTACAAATGAAGGATTATATGTTGTTGACATTCACAGGCAGAAGGAATATGAATGGAGACTTCATGGGATGTGCAGAAATTTACATTCTCACTAGGAACTATCACTTTTGCATAACAACACATCACTGAGTGAGTCACCATTTGGATGGGCTTTGCTGCTCCATCTTGTACATCACTTTGATGATGTCAGCAATGCAAAGAAGATGGTACAAAACTAATTCACTAGGAGTGACAACACCCAAAATGAAAGTGTTGTGGAGCTTGGCTGAGGGCTGACCTCCCAGCCATAGGACAAGGAGGCCAGGACCCCCATGCAGGGTGACCAAGGGGTAGCTGCAGAGGTGGAGGTGGGATGCAAGAGACATGCAAGAGAGATAGATAAAGATATTGTAGGTATTATTTTTAGCATTTGGGAGAGGAATGGATGTCAGCGGCGATTGCTAATTACTGACAGCTGAGTCTAATTGAACTTGGTTGTTGTCATCCCTCCCGAGCTTTTATTATAAACTCCATTTCACTAGGAATGACAACACCCAAGGTGAAAGCGTCATGGATTGAAATTTTGGCTTATCTCACTTGGCTGAGGGCTGACCTCCTGGCCAGGGGGGTCCAGGACCCCCAAAAGAACCAAGAGGGACCCCAAACCACCAATGCAGAATTATGAAGCATGGAGGAGGTGAGAAGAATTCGTGGTGAGAACTGTGGGTCATTGCAGAAGTTGGATAGCAACTGGGGGAGTGTTTGTTTAGGGTTACTGTATGTAAGGAAGGCTTCCAATGAACTAGGTGAGTTGCTTATTAAAATAAATATGCATGAGCAGCAAGGAGTCAGCCTTGAGTTGGAACAAATGTCCGCAATAGCTCTGGATTTGTGAGAACTTTGTAAATGGTAAAGGAAGTCACTGGTATTATTAAATTGACTAAAAATGGCAGTGTTATCTGAATGGATAAGGGCCCAAGTTTCCAATTGTACCCCCAAAAGCAACAATGGAAATTGGAGACTCATTCACTTTATTCGTACTGTGAATAGAATGAGGGACGGAGGTAAACGGCAACGCCTTGGGCTTCTATAACATTTGAATTTGATAAGAGTCTCCTGGCAAACAGAATGAGTGTGTATACTGAGGCATGCAAGAGAGAGAGATAGGGATCTCATTGGTTTTTTTGGCGATTGGGAGAGGATTGGATGTCAGGAGCAATTTCTAATTACTGACAGCTGAGTCTGATTGAACTTGGTTGTTGTCATCCCTCCCAAACTTTTGTTATAAACTCCATTTGGGGATGAAGTTTGGGCATTTTATATTGAATTTTATATATTCATATTTAAAATTTGATAAAAATGTAAAAGTGGAAAAATTGCATAATATTTAGGCACAGTATTGTTGAGGTTACTATTTAATAGACAATAAAAATGCATTACTTTTTACTAAGTTTTGAATAATGTCAACTTGTTTTCTCTGTAGCATTATTTAATAACGCTTACAGCTGAAACAACCGTCACTGTTACGTCCTCGTGTGTGTCCGTATGTTTTGTTTTTTTTCACTTCCTTTATTCAGAACCCCCCCCCCCCCCCCCCATTTGTCCATCATTACACCATTGTTGCCGTATTACATCATTCATAATAAGCTTCTCGACCAATCAGAACTGAACTTCTTTGGTATTTAACTTGGAGGTTTTCAGAATGAAGGGGCCTTTCGCTCAGCTTCGGTTCTGCTCAGCTTAGCTTCAGCTTCATTTCGCTTTCGTTTTGCTTCGGCTTCGTCTCTCTTCGTTTTCATTCATTTTGCTTCATGTGTGTGATTCCGTATAGCTTCGGTTGGTTTGTGTTTGTCTCATCCTTGTACTTTTGTTTGTATAACCCTTTATTTTGCCATTACCTTGCTCAAACGTGTTACAGTATATCAACCTCTGTGCTCTTTTGTACCCTATTCCTTGTATCTACTCTCATATTGTTTCCGTAGTGTAGTGGTTATCATGTTCGCCTCACACGCGAAAGGTCCTCGGTTCGAAACTGGGCGGAACAAGACTGGCTTCTTTGGGCGGAGCGGTGGCTCTGTGGCTAAGGATCTGTGCCTGTGACTGAAAGGTTGCTGCTTCAAATCCCGCAGCCGGTAGAGAAATCCTACTCCATTGGGCCCCTGAGCAAGGCCCTTAACCCCAACTGCTGATTGGGTTGTCAGAGAAGGTTAGCTAGGGTGTTAGAAGACGCCAAAGACAGTGTTTCAGGTTTTGTTTTGTAGTTAGGTCAGCTTCCCCTCACTTAATTAGCCAGCTCCATTTTTGTTTGTTATTTTCGTTCCTTTCGTACCATATTACTTTACCCCCCATACCAGTCACCTATTCAAATTGAACATATTTCACTTCTGTTTACCTATCCAAATTTGTTACAACTATCTTTTCCCCACACCAAATATTTTCTTCCTGCACGCCAGAAAATCCCTTAATGTCACACTCCATATATATATACCCCAAGACTATCGGGGTGCGTAACATTATTCGGGGCTCGTCTGGGATATATTCCACTTCCCTCCCCCATTTGTTTGGGCTTTCACAATTTTGGGTTGTAGGAAAAATTTTTGGCGTTGGTATTGTTGCACATTTGGATCGGATAGTTTTATTGGTATTTTGAATAAGGTCTGGCAAGGTAATTATGGATACTTTTGATTTGCAAAAGTTCATGGAGGAACCTTCCTTAGAGCAATTGGATAGGTGTAGGAAGGACTAATTGCTCCAGATTGCAGATCAGTTCCACATTCAGGTTTCGAGGCAATCTCTTAAAATGGATATTAAGAGAATTGTATTTGAGAAGTTGGCAGAATTATAGATCTTTGCACTTGCGAGCAAGGATGCCGGTTCTCCTGGGGCTGTTGTTGAACCTGCTATGGCTTTGGAGGAACAGGACAAGGTGCAGATTGTAGCTGAAGATCTAACGGAGGGTGAGATCAAGGCTACTTCCCTTTGTTCCATTTTCTCCTGTCTCCACTGGGTCTAAAGATAAGGCTCGATTTTAAGTCTGTCTGGCCCATTTGCAAATTAAAGCGTAGGAAAAAGCCCAGACCCACCAGGCAGAATACGAGTTGCGACTTGCAATTCGAATGTTGGAGATCGAGACGGAGAAAGAAGTCACGTTGTGACAGCTTGAACTTGAAGCAAGAAGGATTGCTCCTGCTGTGCAGCCGACCTACTCTGAACTCTCTAGTTTACCTCCTCTGTAAGATCTGCCGACAACCAACTTCGATGTAAGTAAAAACATTGCCTTAGTTCCTCTATTCCGGGAGGCGGAAATAGATCCATACTTTGGTGCATTAGAGCGAATAGCGATCTCACTTCACTGGCCTAAAGAGGTCTGGTCACGGTTATATATTTTAATTGAAATGTATTCTGCATTTTCAAAGGTGAACACAGAACAAAATTGTCTTCCACATGCATTTTTTGGTTTTAAAGAATATAAAACAATAAACCCAGCCTGCATCAATTAATCTCACTATTTTGGGTATACCTATGTACATTCCACAAGTAAAAATGGCATCAACATTCCACTTTCAAATGAATAATTGTTACTTTAATATGGTGTGATCCCTGAAATAATTGCTCATTGGTCATATATTCTCAATTGTTTCAAATGTTATATCACTACAGAGTATTACTGATAGTTGTCTCAACTGCTTGACAAAAAGATCCCAGATTACTGTCCCTGCACTGACAGCCTATGAAATGTTCTTGAAGCAGACATTTTCTGCATCATTGCATATTTAATCTCCATTGTGCTGCATTTACAATTGTTTGTTACATGTCTTCTCTCAATACCAATACTCTACAAACATGTTCAGAATTAATAAAATTCCACTTCACTGCAACTAAAACTTTCATTATTCTGTTACTCACTCATTTAGATTTTTTTTTGCAATATTAGTATTTCTAATTTCTCTGCAGATGTGTAATAATGACACTTATCCAGAAACTGCAGCTATTTTAACTTCATAAAAACTGTACTCTCAGCCCTCATGGTCATAATTCCATTGAATGACATACCTAGGTACAGATTGCCTTACCAAATTATATCAGTAATCCTTTGAATTTTTACATTTATTATGAATTTCTTAGCTACATGCACAGAATTCATTTCCCTGCTGTGCCCTTGCTGTGCCCTTCTTTCTGCCACATATAGTTATGGTACACTAAGCAAAGTTTCAGAGGGAATTTATGATAAAATAAAATAAGGGGAATTTAAAAGGAAGCTATTAATGCCATAAAGAAATAATATTTAAAAAAAAACATATTAGAGGCTTCTTATTTTTAATTAAAAATAAATAGAGGCTTTAGGCTTTTCCAGTTGTGTTACAATATGCTGTAAGTATTCTAAAATATCTTTAAACATCTACATTTCTTGGAGATTACTAAACAAAAGGTTTATTGTATGCAAGCTGTTATTTATTAAGGAAAAAATATGCTTCTGCATAATATTTTGAATAAGTGATCAGCTGTGTCTCTTTATGCAGTGTTTTAGTTTGATTGTAGTTGATTTCAGTATCCTACTGCCTTTATACTTTCTTCTCAGTAAATCATTAATACAGTGTGAGTATTAAATACAGTATTAAAATATTAAACATCCATCCATCAATGGAAAAACCACTTTATCCAATACGGGCTCATAGAGGAGCTGAAGCCTATTTTATAAAACATAACATAAGAAAATCTGAAAATTAGATTAGGCCATTTGGCTTATCTAACTCATTTTGTTTTTAGTATGTACTGTAATTGATGTGCAGATTTCAGATCACATCCCAGTGATTTCTTGAAAGATGTGATGATATTGGCTCCGAAAGCATAGATCCCAACAACTCTTTAAGGAAAAATAAAAGTTTAAAAGATAAAACTTTACTGTTTTAAATAAACATCCAGTTATTTTCATTTGTGTCTTCTGGTTTGTGTTCCGTGATTAATTCTGAATGTGTCTGTATGATTGACTTTGTTAATACTTTTGAGGGTTTTTAAATAAAATCTCCTCATAATCTTCTCTGTTCAAAGTTACTGTTTTTACTTGTTTTAGACTGTAGGTATTGGGCATTCATTTTGTCCAGGGAGTGTACCTCTTTTCTGGACTCCACAATTGCATTAAGTGCTTTTAATGCAATAATGTTTAATGCAGTTGAGTAGAGTATGTATTTGCAGGTTTACAAATACAGTTAGGATGCTTGCATGTATTAGTATATTATAAACATAAACATAATATACAGAATATACTGTATGTTTATGCATATTGTTGCAGGTATAGGTGATTAAGAAGTGTCTCTAAGAGTGTGTTATACCTGGCAGTGAAAACATTTCCAGCTTCAAAGCAAAAGGGGATGTTTTCTGAGATGAAGGGGGCCAGATCCTGTAATCAAAGAAATCATGAAGCTTAGGTTGGTTTACCTTAGTTAATCAGGTTCTGGATAAATTATTAAGTGTCAAAGTAATTGAAGACACCATATACGATCATATCAAGACAGAGAAAGACGGAAAGAAAGAAAAAATGGCAGACCACAAGAGAGAGGAAACAGCAGGAGACGGAACTTGAAGCTTGTGCCAGGAGAGAGGTCCTTGACCAAGATCATCTGAAAAGACCTGATTGGAGCTAATTATTTTGACCTTGCTGAAAATAGCTTGCGTTCTTTGATTTTAGGGAACTTAGATTTCCCGAGTGAAGAATACCTTGGCTAAAACCAGCCTTTCCTGCTTAGTGATTGTAATTTTTAGCATAGGGAGATAGGTTCCCATTTATTTTGTGGCATCCGGGTTTGCAGAGAGAGAGTTTTAACTGCTGGTTCTAGTGTTTTTAGTTAAGAAGGCTTCGTATCTCTTAATTCAGGTGGTTAGCAGCATCAGCATGCATAGTCTGCAATGGAACAAGTAATAGGTTTATGTAATAGGTTTATTCCATGCTGAAAAAAAGAAGAAAGAGAACACAACGTTTCGGCCGTGGAGCCTTCTTCAGGTGTCATTGTTTTAGAAGTCTCTGAGTGTTACTCTGGGTGGTATCAGAGTCAAAAGAAAAGGTATTAAATTTAAGGCGAAATCCTTTAGGGATGATATTATGTCGACGACATCTGTAAAGGAATAGAAGGTGGTTAGAAAGCCTGGTCTTGGAACAGATAGCTGTGAAGAGACGGAATGCTGGTTTAGTGAGAGAAGAGGGCAAGTGGCCCAGGGAGGAAGAGAAGGTATGACGAAGAGATCTAGAAAGAGATTTGGAGGAAGGCATAGTGGGTCGCAGCAGCTGTAGGCGGTAGTAGTTCAGGTGGGTAGCTGCGTCAGCATGCGTAGGCTGCAAAGGAACAAGTAACAGGTTTATTCCATGCTGAAAAAAAGAAGAAAGAGAACACAACGTTTCGGCCGTGGAGCCTTCTTCAGGTGTTTATAGGTTTATGCCATGCTGAAAAGAGAAGCTTTATACCTGAAGAAGCCTTCACAGCCAAAACGTTGTGTTTTCTCTCTTCTCATTTCTTCTCTCTTATTTTGGCCTCTATATAATTATTTAAGAGTCAAATTCTTGGTAGCAGTCTGGGGTTTCTGCGTGGTCTTGTCGTAGGTCTCTGAAGTGCCTTGTCTGTAAACTCGTACATAGAGAAACTTGTGTGTTGTGTGTAGTGTAGTGTGTGTCAGTGTCATTGTGAGTAAATATTTGTTTAATCAAGTACGCATAAATTATTACACTTTTCACCAAAGTTGTGTGAGAGAACAAAGAATTCACATGCTTCTAAATATATCAACGGCTGTTATATTCTTGGAAAAATCCTTACAAACTGGGGGTTATGAGCATTTATTTTACTAAATGATTAATACCTCCCATTTGTAACAATATTTTTGTGTTTGAAAGTCTTTAGGTGTGTATGCAATGGCTTTTTAAAAAAAGTTTTTTAAGTTTCCTTAAAAAACTTGTGCTTGGCAAAGATGACCTAACTAACCGTATACATTATATGATATGAAAATAAATAATTAAATTATATAGAATGATTTTGACTAGAATAGTTGAAGGAGCTGCTTTTTGTGAGAAATGGAGATAATGGTGGTGGAGTTCATTTTTTTGAAGACAGATTGTCAATTTCAATAGTATAAAATTATGTAGATTCTGATGGTGAAGATGAAGGAAGCTCTTTTTCCCATAGATAAAGATGGGCCAGGGGCCTTGTGATTACTGGTTGCTGCTTTCTTAGAGTTTGAAAAAAGGTTGTGATGGACAGCTAAGTTTATTTTTGTAGTGAAACACTTGTTAACAAGCTAGGGTGTTTTATAAGTTTCTTGCTACTATTCAGCTGCAATCTCAGAATAATTTTTATTGGAATAGTTTACTGCAGCATACTTAAATGATTCCAGCATTAACTTAGTGATAATTTACAGATAACTCACTCAACATTTGCAGATGCTTTACTCTCCAGCCATTGCTCAACAAACTGCTTTAACAACTTGACAGACAACTTTCCCCTGTTAGACTCAAGTACCCCTTCAACATCTTCTAATTTAAATCTTGTAATTCAGCTTCATGGGCTAAAACTGCAATCATTTTTGTAACCATAGACACAACACTGATTAACACAACCCCCTTAAACTTCTGAACGCAGCTGGGTCATAGTCATAGTTTTCTGAATAATCTGCAAGGCAATTATGTTTCTAAAAGCCATGTTTTCACATTGACAGTAGTCTTTGAGCTCTGTAGTAACATGATTGGAGAAAACAAATCCTTTAAGATTCTTGAAGGTTAGATCTTCACACAACAGGCAGATGATATTTTGAATACTATTTTAAAGCCCTAGTGTTTGCATAATGGTACCACTACTGGTTTGGCTTGCAATCACATTTTGCATTTGCAGAAATCATAATTGTCATACAATCCTGTGTGAAGCTGGGTGCTTGAGCCTCATTGCATGAAATATATATTGGCCCTGGCATGGTTTTGTGAAAAAAAAGGACTCTTTCATCTAAGTTGAAATCTTAGTTGAACAGCTGCCTTCCTTAACAATTGTCTCTAATATATAGAGTCTTTATGCAGCCTCTGTGTTGGCAAGCAGCATCTTAGGTAGGTTTCTATCTTTTTAAAAATGGTAAAATAATCCATGACTTGCAGTGAATGGTTTTACCACAGATTCATTCAGTTCAGCTCTTAAAGCAATTAAGTTTTGGCCTTTTCGTAAATAGCAAAACAAACTGAAAAAATGTTTTTGGTTTTGATTTTTGTTTAACATTGGCTGCCTCCTGTCCATATTCTCTGTGAGAGTTCACCGAGTACTTACAGTCTTCTGTGCACTCACTGTTTAGTTACAAACCTTATAATTATATATTGTACATATTGTTGACCCAGTCAGATTTAAAGCACAGACAATAATCAAAGATTTTTTCAACACCATATACAGATGCAGCCATTCAAAGTGCACGTACCGGAGGTAATTGGCTACGGCCTCGCACATTGTGACGCGCGTTGACGCAAAATACCGCGGTACGTGATTGGTTGACCGACAGGGGCACTCGTGGTGCGTTGGTCGGTCGTAGAAAGATTTAAATGTCTTTACTGTGCCCGTTTTAGTATTGAATATTTATATGAAATTTTACCACTGAAGGGAAATCTTAGTAGCTGAGCATAAAAAGAATAGGAACATACTGTAACGCATGTGAAGGCCATAAACGATATTAATTTTGGAACATAAACATACAGTATATTGCTGGTCTCGGTACTTTAAAGAAAACATAAACACCAGTATTCCATTTCTCCCTAAACATTTTAAGCATCGAAGTCTTTAATTAACGTGATACCGGAGTCAACAAGCATCCTTTTAGAATTTGATTAAAAGGGAATATAATATGGAATCGCGTATCTAAAGAAATTAATAACGATATAATTATATTCATGTACCGCAACACAAGAATTGTACACGTTGTACAATGTCTGTTGAAAATGTTTTGTAGGGCTTTTTCAACACTCCTCATGTGACCTTGCCAGTGGCACTGTGGGTTAGGTTCCTGACTCCCAAATCACACGTTGGGTGTTCGAATCCAGCTGGAGCCATGACTTTTTTTTAGCGAACATTTCTTTGAAAAAATAAAACGTTTCCCTTCTGGCTTCCAGAAGAATCAGTATGGCTCAGAGATTAAATAAAACTTCACTCGCACCAAACAAATTTATATTTCTAAATATCACAACATGATCGAATTTAAGTCATTTAATAACAATGAATAGTCACCTATGCGTTACAATATAAACATTTATATTGATTTAAATCATGTTTTGATTTAAATCGCAAACGCGTGTTTAAATATATGTGTTTTTTGATTCACAATCAGACAAATGCAACATAAATTGATATCTTTGTCTTCTAAGTATCTTAATAAACTTTCAGCATAGCTTTCTCCCCGTTTAGATTTATTTTTCTTGGGATCTTGGGATCAAACGTGGAAAGATTAGATTGTAATCGTTTTTATTTTTTAAATACATTTTAGAAAAGTGTAATCTATACTAAAAAGCTGTACACCACCTGCTATAAAGATACATATTGTAATACTTTCGGGTTCGGATAGGACAGACACAAGAACTCAGACTTGCAGAGTTAAAGCAAGTTAAAGCCTTGATTTTATATATCACCTTTAAAAGTGGTCTCTCAAAGCAATACAGTAGATGTAAAAACAGTTAAAAGGACCACAGATTACAAAGTAAATACCCAACACTGTACCCATCTGTCATGCTAATAAAGCACCTTGAATTGAATTGAATTGAATTGAAAGAGGGGGGGCGAGCGAGAGAGCACAGCCAGGACAGGCAAATAACATACACTCCACAGACATTCACAACAGCGACATATCATAAAACGTTTGCACATATTGTTAAATTATTACTTGTTTTTCAGGAAGTTTAAAAAACACTTGAGTTACTTATCCATTCTCTCGAAATAAAATTATTTTTCAAGCAATGCAACTAACGTCAGGCAACGTGTTTTTTTTAATCCAACATTGACAGCCACATCTTAAATCTTGTCAGTCAGCTCTTTTTTCTCTATTTGAATTGTGGCAATTCAAACAAATTGGGATAACAAGTGGTCTCAAAGTCACCGAGCTCACAGAGATTCAACAACAGATGACAATTTCCTTAGTCCTTCCTTAGTCTTCCTGAAATTGTCAGATTATGAGTGAATAAAAGCATTTTATTAAAAACACGTTTGCGTTTGTTTGGGAGCTATATTATGTATTTTTCATATGTAAGATATAATGATGTGTTCCTGCTTACACATTGCACGACTTTAAAAGCTAGAAAAACAGGTTTCGATTCACATTATCTGGCGAGCCTTGTTTTGTCAAAGGACAGCACACTCTCTCTCGCTTACCCTAAACAGACAATACACAGGGGGGAGGGCAAGCGAGAGAGAGAGAGGAGGGGGGGGGGGGTGATATGTGAATATGATAACGTGAATTCCATCAAGTCAGGCACCTGTGAATTTGCAATATTCCCAGAAAGAGCTGCATCCCATCCACTGTTCCTCCAGAAAGCTTATGCAGAAGTGAAGGAATTAAATATGGAATTAATATGGAATTAAACCGGTTTCACAGGTATTTTCAAAGTAGAAGGGGGAGAGATTTCCAGCGAAAGACACCTCCCCCCAAAAAAAAACCAATAAGTACAGTACTTACTAGTTAAGAAAGCTAGGTGTTAGCATAAATTATTAGTAATCAATAATATTACATTTAGCACTGTAATAAATTGTGCTAATAATAAATTCTATTCTACTCTGAGAATGTAGGGGGGAGAAGAATGCCCGTGGTCTTTTCACTTACTGCAATATTATGGACACTCAATTGACTTTTAAAAAAAAACAACTTTTTTTTTACAGCTGGTACAGCACCCCACCGCGCCCATGCACATTATATTCTCATGTACGGGTAGAATATGTTCATTGTCTTCCAATGAAAGAAGGGTTCCTTTCGCCGTAGTCAGGAAGGAGAAGCTTGCCACGCCCGGACTGTTACATCAACGCATTAGCATGTTAAAGCGATTTCATTGAGGAGCCTAGCTTTCTTAACTAGTAAGTACTGTACTTACTGGGTTTTGGGGGGGGGGAGGTGTCTTTCGCTGGAAATCTCGCCCCTTTCTACTTTGAAAATACCTGTGAAACCGGTTTAATTCGTCACAGCCAGCACTCCCGCAGAGAGGGGGGTTGTACTTGCAGTGCATCGGTATAGATGGGAAAGCCAGAGCCGACCGCTACGCCACCCCCATGTTATGCTTTTCGTTAATGCCTAAGCCGGAACACATCATTATATCTCATTTTGTATTTCTTTAATAATTTTTTTTGTTTTTATCCTGTAAAGCGCTTTGAGGAGCCACCTTTAAAGGCGCCATATACAATAAAGTTCATTATTATTACTATTGTTAATTTGCTGGACAGAGAGGTGAACATTATTACGCAGAATACATTTAATACAGTTTTAAATAATTAAAAGTCTAAACAGTATCAGCTTTATTTATGGGTTTTAAATAAAGGCGATTTAAACGCGATTTAAATCAATATAAATGTTTATATTGTAACGCATAGGTGACTATTCATTGTTATTAAAATGACTTAAATTCGATCATGTTGTGATATTTAGAAATATAAATTTGTTTGGTGCAAGTGAAGTTTTATTTAATCTCTGAGCCAGGGAAACGTTTTATTTTTTCAAAGAAATGTTCGTTAAAAAAAAAAAGTCATGGCTCCAGCTGGATTCAAACACCCAACCTGTGATATGGGAGTCAGGAACCTAACCCACAGCACCACCGGCAAGGTCACATGAGAAGTGTTGAAAAAGCCCTACAAAACATTATCAACAGACATCGTCCAGCGTGTACAATTCTTGTGTTGCGTTACATGAATATAATTATATCGTTATTAATTTCTTTAGATACGCAATTCCATATTATATTCCCTTTTAATCAAATTCTAAAAGGATGCTTGTTGACTCCGGTATCACGTTAGTTAAAGACTTCGATGCTTAAAATGTTTAGGGAGAAATGGAATACTGGTGTGTATGTTTTCTTTAAAGTACCGAGACCAGCCATATACTGTATGTTTATGTTCCAAAATTAATATAGTTTATGGCCTTCACACGCGTTACAGTATGCTCCTATTCTTTTTATGCTCAGCTACTAAGATTTCCCTTCAGTGGTAAAATTCCATATAAATATTCAATACTAAAATGGGCACAGTAAAGACATTAAATATACATATACATACTGTATACAGTACAGTTTGCATACAGTAATATGTTTATATTCCTAAATCAATCTCTTTTATGAGCATGTGAAAGGCATGGTGAATCGGAGATTCTCAAAAATTACTGTACTTTGCATGATTGGAAACAAATGCGTGATTGCGAAATGCTGTGGTGTTACTTTTACAAAGACGGTCAATGAAAAGAAGAATGTGGACCAGGGCAATACTTTGAGTTTACAGCTTGTCCAAGGTCATTCATTATTAATACTATTAGTAATATCTTCGTTAAAGACTTTGATGGCGACAGCTCAAACATGAGAGGTTGAGCTTTATTAGCTCCACCTTGCGGAAATTCCGGATACTATTATTTTCTTTGCGGTACTATACGAGAATTTACGGTAACTTGCGGTAGACTGCGTAAAGCGCACCGCAAAATAATGCGGTATCGCCTGCTTGTTTTGAATGGCTGCATCTGTATATGTTTTATTAATTCACGTTTCTCTTGCAATGTTAAGCCTTTTCTTTGCCTTTTATTTGCTGAAGCACTTTTAACAACATTGGCGGCCTGTTATTCATGGTAAAGGATAATAATATACTACATTCAACTGAAGATTTATTTAAACCCCACAAAATAATGAGTGTCTTACACTGACTGGTAAACAAACCACTGTGCGAATACCCACAGTTTGCTCAAAAAATTAACGCTCAGCCAAGTAGTCAGCATTGTTTTAAGAATAAAATGCTCAATGTAAAAAATGTTCCTTAAAAAGTATATTGCCTTACTGCAATGTGGGTCTGTGTTTGTAAGGAATACCTGTCTTGTTTGTCTTTTTATATTGTCTAAAAGAAGAAATGCAGTGTCAACATAAACATATATAGTAAGACTTCTTCATAAGTAATTATTCAAGGTTCCATCTAATGTTTGTAGTTTATGTTTACCCTTCATGTAACACTGCCTTGGCATTAATGTATGCAATCTGCAAGGTTTTATATAATCTTGAATTATTTTTTAATTTCCTTAACAACTTCTTAGGTTTTTGCTGATTCCACTATTGTATATAGCACCTAAGTAGTTCAATAACTGTGCCAGAACATGAAAAGCAGAGGTTTTAATACAGATCCCTGTTGCACTCTATTAAATAGATCAGCCTAATTTGAGTCTTATCCCTTTATCTGTCTTTTTTTTCTATCAGTTAACCTGTTCTGAATGCAAATGCACATATAGCATTTCCTTAGATGACTGCAACCTATTTCAACAATTGGAATTAATCTTTTACAAGTACTATATTATTATTTGTGACAGTCTTTGATTTCTATTTGTTTAAACTCCAACCCAATGGAGGAAAAAAGACTTCCAGAGATACATAATGGATTTTACAATGTTTTAGTAAAAAAAAAATGAAAGAGATGAAAAGAAAAATATAAAATGGGAGAAATACAGACAAGGAACATGAAACATTACCTCATTTGATCTGCTTTATAATAGTATGTCAAGCAACCAAAATAGTGATAGGGGTTAGTACAGCCATTCCACAGGCCTTTCTAGAAACAAAAGAAAGACAAGGTGTTAGGAGGTGTTAATCTTGGTATTGAAGAGCTTCAACTATAGCTGGGAATCTACAGCACATTGCTAATCTACTATTGGCAATCTACAGCACAAGTACAATTATTGGCCTACAAATAAATATTCAATGGCATGTATAAGAAAAATCTAATAAGTCACAAAGAAATCATGTTGAAAAATGATTAAAACTATGTTTGACTGTTCTGTAATTATTTAGAATTTTACTGAATGAAAGCTCTTTGGCATAGAAAAAAATGATTCACTTGGTTTATTTACTGCATTAATTTTAGCCAAGCTAGCCTATCGTTTTCACAGGAAAAATCACAATCTGTGCTGCTGATGTCATTTTTCATACTTAAGTGTTAAGTCAAACATTTGGGAGAGAATTGTGGTTGCTTAGAAAACAATGTTCAATGTTAGCTCATCTCAGCCCTTCTGGATCGATGAATACAGATTTGTTCAGCATAAAGACCATGATGTTTGTGCTCTATGTCTGAGAATATCGTTTGTCACACATCAAGTGTACAATGACATTTTTAGACAAACATGACAAACACTTCAAGGATTCAATCCAACATTTTATTGACAGAAAAAGGGCAAAACTACCCTGACCTGCATGATGAAAAACAGGTTGCAAAATTTATGTTTCTAGCCGACATCACCACACATATAAATGTACTCAGCCTCTATTTGTAGGGTGCAGATCAAACTGTTATGGGACTTCTTGAAACTTGGATGGCATTCCATGTTGCTGAGTTTGTAGTGTACATGCAAGAAGTGGCATCTGAATTTTCTGTCAGATTTCAGGATTTCCAATGTTTTGGTCTGATGTTTTCTTTTCTGATTAAACCAGACAGCTTTGATATTACCACATGGATATTTTAGCTTTTTAGTGGAAGGGTGTTGAGAATTGTGAAATGTAGCTACTTGAACTACAGTATTCTGACTTATAGAACTAAGTAACAAAGTACAAAGTACCAGGATCTGCAAAACACACTTGTGGCTACTAAAAATGATGACAACATTTCTATCAGACCTTTTTCTAGACCTGTTTCCCTAGCAGTGAAATTTGACTTTTAGAAGAAATTGGGATTTTCAGTGTTCTCATCATTTGGATCAACATACCACTGTGACCAGGTGTTTTCAAACATGAAGTCAGTTCTTTGTCATAGCTGTTTAACAGCTAAAAACTCGTTTTCATGCTGCTTTAAGTGTCAAGGTTTGACATTTGAGAACTCTGCAAGGGAAAGGAAGGGCAATGATCACACTAAAAGGTAAAGTGTGTGTGTACATTTATTAATTTTATATATTATTATATTTAATATTTTTTTGTTATTAATCAAACTAAATGCAAGGCTATTATTGACATTAGAAAATATCAATGGCACAAAAAACATAAAAACAAGTGCATGAGCTAACTCTGGGCATGTCCCGGCATGAAAGGTTGCCAACCCCTGTAATATAGTATCCTCTAGAGGCAACAGAAGAAACCAGGCCACACATTGAGACATTCATATTAAGATCTTCATCTGCTTAATCAGTCTCAATTCTGCTTATTTTGAGTTCAAACCTACAAGACTGCTTGGACACTGATTGCTAACAAAGGTGTATAATAAGAAAGTTATGTACAAGAAATTCTTCTTTGTAGCTAGATTTAGGGGAAAAGGAAAAGTCCACTCCCCCATCTACATTGAAGGGTCTGCGGTGGAGATGGTGAATAACTTCAAATTCCTAGGTGTTCACATCTCTAAGGACCTTACATGGACACTGAACACCTCCAGTCTCATCAAGAAGGCACAACAGCGGCTGTACTTCCTGAGAAGGCTGAAGAAAATACACCTACATCCACAGATCCTCACCAACTTCTACAGATATACGGTGGAGAGCATACTGACCAGCTGCATCACAGTCTGGTATGGCAACTGCACCGCATCCGACCGTAAGGCACTACAGCGGGTGGTCAAAACTGCCCAACACATAATCGGCAGTGCCTTACCATCCATCCAGGAAATATACAACACCAGGAGTCTGAAAAAAGCCAACAAAATTATGTCTGACCCCACTCACCCCAGTCATAACTTGTTTGTTCCCCTACCATCTGGCAGAAGGTTCCGGTCACTCCAGTCGCATACAACTAGACTCCAAAATAGCTTTTTCCCCAGAGCTGTCAAGTTGGTGACGCCCCCACTCTCTCCCATCATATTATGATCTCTCCTAACGTCTTTCTGTACCCACAATGACTGCACTCCTACACCACTACACACACGTGTAAGCCGAAATTTTACTGTCCCCTCGATAGCCCAGTAAAACTGTACCGGTCGTAATATTTAATATTTATTAATTAACCATACTATTTTTAACCATACTATTTTTGCACTGTTCCAAAAATTACCTTGCACTGTTTTTGTCCTGTTATATTTTCTCTGTTTGCGGAATTTTGCATAGTTTTGATTACTTGATTACATGTTATTTATGTTATGTTATTACACGTTACTGTTATTGCTATTGTGTTACTGTCTATTGTCTTATCTTCTGTCCTATTTATATACTGCACCTGAGTTACTAATGAGAAACACTTTTCATTATACTATGCACCTGTGTAAGTATAATGACAATAAAGTTGAATTGAATTGAATTATCTTCATCATTAGCCTTGTGTTCTTCATGTTTATTACTGCAAAATGTTTGTTTCAGCTGTGATTTATTCACTTTTCCCTCTATAATATACTCTGCTTGTACTCAATACTGCTATATTTTCGTGGAAAGCACTATAGCTTTTAGGTTAGTTAAGCAGAACTAAACATACAGTGCCTTAGAAAAATATTTACACATCTTTATGGTGTCCCATTTTATAAATAAAATGATGTATACATATTTATTAAACTTAATATTTTATTCACTCACTGAATGCTCAGTCTTCAGATTTGTAAGAGTAAAGTAAGTCCCAGTTAATGTCAGTCTGCAAATGCTAGAGACAAAATACTGTAAACAGACTAATGAATTTTTTCACCATTTAACTAGTGCTAGCGTATTACCCCTGTCTTGGGTTATTGGTGCAAGAGATTAGTTACCAGTCTATAAGTAACATAGGCATTCCCTCTGCTTTGTGTTCTGACAAATTCAGTAAGGAAGCATTAGCTTTGTTTGCCATTTATTACTTTAAATTGCATCCAACTTACTAGTACATTATTTATTTATTTTTTTGGTTTGAGAAACATTTTCTTTTTTACAGCTTTATTTTTTAACATGCACAGTAAGCAACACACAACATAAACATACAATATACAAGATACAATATTTACAAACAAGGTATGCATCTTGACTAAACAGAGAATCCCAGACCGCTGCCTTGTATTCAAATCCTAATTTTGTTTCCCAAAATTGAGCACCATCTTTATTAGAATTTAATTTCCCCAATATAAACAAATGGGACAGTCCACAAGAAACACTGCTGGGTCCTGGCTTAACCTGTCCCTCAGGGCCGCATCTCTTCCAGGACAGTATTTTAGAATGGCCAAGTCAGAGTCCTTACCTCAATCCCATTGAAATGCCATGGCGTGATCTGAAGCAGGCTGTTCAAGCAAGACATCCCAAAAATATACATAACTAAAACAGTTTTGTATAGAGGAATAGGCCAAAATACTTCCTAACTGCTGTGCAGGTCTGATCAGCAGCTACAAAAGTGTTTAGTTGAGGTTATTGCCAATAAAGGAGGTTCCACTATTTACTAAATATAAGGGTTCACATACTTTTTCCATCAGTGACCTTGGTTGTTTAAACCATTTGTTCAATAAAGATATGGCAATGTAAAGTGTTGTGTGTGTTGTTTGCTTAAATAAGACTGTCTTTATCTATTATTATGACTTAGAAGAAGATCAGGTCACATTTTAGGAGCCATTCATGCAGAAATCCATATACTTCCTAAGGGTTCACAAGCTTTTTCTCACAACTGTATCACTCATCTATCTATCCATTTTCTAACCACCATATCCAATACAGGGTTGAAGGGAAGCGGGAGCCTATCCAAACAAACCTACAGGCACAATGCAGGATACACCCTGGATGGGTGTATACACAGACACAAACATGCACCCTCTCAGCAGGGCCACTTTTCTCAGACACCAATGAACCTACGAGTATATCTTCGGACCGAGGGAAGAAAACAGAACACCCAGCGAAAACCCATAGGATCAGGGGGAGAATATATAAACTTCACCCCAGGAATTGAATCCAAGGCTGCAGTTCTGCAAGGCAGCAATGCTAAGCACTGAGCCACTGTTCCACCCCCTTATGACATTAGTTTATTTAGACATCAAAATAATTGTTTTGTATCAATGGTAAACTGGTAAAAATGGTGGAAGCCTGACATATTGTTATATTCTGAGAAGGGAAATAAATGGAATAAATTATAGTTAAAAAGCATGTAACATATGAATCACACTCGAATTCTACTCCACTGATTTGAGTTCATCTTAAATATAATTTGAATTAGAGTGATAAACATGAATAAATATACATTCTCTAAATTATAGCTATAACTTTTTCTTCAAGGTTTTTTAAAAAGGAAAGGATGCATACTTTGCCTTGTTTCTATAGTACTGCAACTCCCTTTTTTTCCTAAAGTAAATATTTAGATTTTTTTATAACTTTACTTTTTAGAAAAAAAACATTCTGACTAGTCTTTTTTTCTGTGAGCAAATAACTAGGGAAACGATTCAGCTCTGCTGACAAATGGATTTTAGGCATATTAATTAGAAATGAATATGAGAGACTTAGATTTTTCAGCTTTAAGTAATATGCTACACTAAAAGTAATTTTTTACATTTTTGTCTCCTTAAAAGGGCTTCTACATTGCCTTGCTTTCTTTGCATTTATGAACACTCTGTTTTTCCCACAATAGAAACAGTTTTCTAACATACAGATGACCAGAGCAGGGCTGATATGTGTCAGATTCAGAGGGATCAGGATTGTGCATGGTGAACAATTTTGTTTGAGCTGTTTTATCTCAAGGTAAAACAGTAAAGAGCCCTGAGCTACTTTGCCTGCAGACTCTAGCAGAAAGTTGTCTTAACAAGACAAAGAAGATTTTGCAGTGAAGTAACCCTTTGGGTAAAACTGCCACATTCGAAAAAAGAAAAAGGACTTCAGGAAGCATGGGATTTCAACTTGTTTTTTTCTTCTGATTCAAGATGGTACTCCTCTCACTATGTGAAAATAAATAGCTCATGTTTAAGCTGATGGAAACGTACATTTATGAACACATAAAGACACAGCTTCATTCTAAAATGTATTTTTTCCACAAATACTAAATGAAATGTAAATGTGCACTTAACTGAAAATAATTATCACTTCAAGTCCAAAAAACGAAAATATCCATTGTTAGTATAACCTAGCAATCCTTATATCAAATCTTTCTCTGCACAATGCTCTGAAAAATAATGTATGTCATGATTAAGTATTAATTTTAGGACTAAAAATTGCACCATTTCTTCCTTGATATGCCCTAGAACATTCTTAAAAATTTAGATACATTTAAAATGTATTGTATAATTTTTGTATAATTTAAAGTACACTAAAGCCCAGATTAAAATATACCTTTGACCCACCTCTCAGTCCACATTATAAACAAAGTATTGTTGCAGACTTTTTGTTTTATTAGTGGGTTGAACTTATCTAGTCCTGACCTAAATTATTAATCAAAGTTAATAAATTAAATTAATTGAACTAATCATGCACAACAGTAGTTCCCAACCCATGAATATGGGTGCCAATGTGTCTAAAAGCTCTACATCTTCAGTGTTAATTGATCTTTAATTGATTTGCCAACTTGTTTAGACATTATGTTAACTTAACTCTTCATGGATGAGTCACTCTTCAGCCTGTTCCATGCAGACGGGAGGGTCAGAATGTGGAGGAGGAGGTGATGCCTTTCTTTTTTCCATCAGTATATATTCATAACTCCCAACTTATAAATGATTTCTCCAGGATATACCTGAGTGATTGATACAGTTAAAGCCACATACTGTAAATTCTATGTTCTTTGGCACAGCCTTGATGAGAAAAGTGATAATGCAGGCACACTTGGCTAAACAAATGTTAATTAACAATGACAATATAAACACTACACAAAACATAAACATACAACACACAAATTTCTCTATGTATACAGTATTTATAGACAAGGCATTCCAGAGGCCTGACATCCTAATCGCTCAAGAAACCCCAGACTGCTACCAAGTATTGGACACTTAAATAATGCCTCCAAGATGCCAAAATAAAAGAAAAACTGCCTTCTAGATAAACAGAATGCAAATCAACCATCTCTCTCTGCAAACCCAGATGCCACAAAATAAATGGAAGCTTATATTTCTATTCTAAAAATGCACTCCCAAGCAGGTAAGGTCATATTTAACTGAAATATCTTTTAAACAGGAAACCCAAGGTCCATAAAAACACAGAATAGCAAGCTCTCTCTAACAAGGTTCAAATACCTAGCTCCAATCAGGTTTTGTCTGGATGATCATGAAGTAGAGGCTCTAGCCTGGGGGAAGCTTCAAATTCCAACTCTTCCCGACTCCAGTCTCTTTTGTGAACTGACCATCTTCTTCCCCTTACCTCCTGATTTGCTGTTATATGTGTGTTTTTGGATTGTTGATTGACACTTAATCATTTACCCACAACTTAATTAAGATTAACCAAGGTAAACTTTATTATGTGCTTTGATCACAGACTTTGTACCCCCTACATTTCAGCAAACATCCCCTCTACTTTGAAGCTGGAAATGTTCACACTGTCAGTTGTTACACACTTTTTCTAAACTCTTGGAGACACTTCCTAGTCACCTATAGCTGTAGTAATATTTCAGAAAAGAAACAAACACATGGAATGGATGGATTACACAGATCCAAAATTATCAATTTCCTTGATGAGGTGTTACTTAAATTGAAAATGTATGTAATATATTGTATGAAAATCATATCTGAATAAAACAATAGCACAGATAAAAATACTTAACTTTTCTATTTACACAGTGTTGAAGTTTATACAGAATGCTTAAAATATTCTATAACATGCATAAAATCCACCAATATTTATTTTGTCATATAACAGTTTCACATAGCCTTAGAGATTTTGTAGTGCTTCAGTAAATTATCTGGAAGTCATTTTGACAACCAGTGTCTATTAGAGAAAGAAACAAATTACTTAGTACAACATCAGATTGGGAAAAATCAGAGAATGGTCTCAAGATCTTAGGTAAAAAAATTTCAATTTCTGTTTTGACTGTGGTGACCATTGTCAGTGCAGTGGTTTCAGAGGACAGGTTTTAGTGACTTCATTGGTACAATTTTGATTGTAACACTAGATTGCATGAGTTTATCTTTAGGTGTGAATTGACAGAATAACAAGGATTCTGCACACAGATTCACCACATACAGATTATACTTTATTTATTGATACAAAAATTGTGTACATTAAAACATTCAAAGTAAAAACATGAAAGTCTGCCTGGATACAAATGGTAGTTTGTTAAGTGGCGGTTATCCAGCTATAGTAGACAAAAACAAGGGTTATGTGTTTAATTAGTTCCTTTAAAATACTCAACATTCAGTTTCTCATAAATAAATACAACTTCTTGAATTGATAACAACATGTGACTATGACTCTGCCAGATATCTAGGTGCCAGGATCGGACATGCATCATGGGCAGTGCTGGTACTGGTTGGTATTGCAGTTCTTAGAGATGCTACTTATCAAGAAGAACTTAATCTCCCTACATTCCAGCACACAAAGACCATTTAATATTCTGTGGCTGGGATCACAGAGAGGGGCACCAATGAGGAAACTACATCAGTCTGTAGGTTATTAATAAACACTGCTTCTACAGGTCACACTCAAACACAACAAATATGAAACTTCATAAACCTCATTATACAATATCCAAGACTACCATTTAAAGATGACCTTATATATTTGTGTGTTTGATACACACGACAAAAGCAAAATGTCTCTAAAATATTCAAGGTTCTACATGAATTATCTGCCCATATCTAGCTCATATGCTATCAGTTATGACTCTCCTTGTGACCATCACACATCTGATTCTGGTTTACTTTGTCTTCCACTGTTCATCCACATTCTACAGGTGACAATTCCTATTCCCACTACTCCCACTACTGGGATCACCATCCCAAAAGAAATCAGGCACTTAGTTACATTGTGTGCATTTAAATATAGTTTAAGAACTTTTCCAAAGAGGCTTTTTGGAACTTTAAAACAATATATTTATTCATATTGAAATGACAAAGTTCTCATTATTAATACTGGCAACAAACAATACGTTTGTAAAAAACACAAACTGAATTTTGGGCAGTATCACAAGTAGTGTGATTTTCCTCCTCTCTATGAAATAGACAAAATGTTCTCATCTGCAAAAGGAATGATTTGTATCCTTTAATCTAGATATCTTAGTTAGAACTGAGGAAAAGATGGATTACAATGTCATTTTATCCAAAAAGTAAGGCTTTCTGTCATGACGATCAAGCTTGTTTGCAAATGGATCACAATATGATCATACAAAACATACATCATACGGTAATTCTTGACTAAACTCTTGAGATAGCATAAAAATTGGTGTTCTTAACTGGTTCTCAGTCTCTAGGAGAACATTTACACAATGAGTCGAAGGCACCATATCACAGGAACAGACTGTGCGATAGAGAGGAGGTCGAGTGGTTTTAATGAAGAAATGGTTGAATATTCCTCATAAAAAGATTTAAAAATCATATTTAAAGGCATTTAAAAGAAGCTCGTGAAAGTTATCCAAGCTAAAGGAATCTTTTTTTGTTTTAATAAATGTGGCATGCATGCATTTAAAAATATAACTACAATAATTTTGATTGATATTCTGTTTTACAGTTCAAACATTACTGAAAATCATATATGTAGTTTGTGTTTCTATTTGTTTGAGTTAGAAATCATTGAATGTATGGCTTTTTATGCTAACTCAGCTCTTAGTTATAATTAAGTATAAAGCATCTTAGAGGCTACTGGCTTTTACAGAGTACATTTCTGATACACATATGACTTGACATGATTTCTTTTTAAATTTTGTAGTGGCAGTGCATATTGTCATACTAAGAATTAATTGTTTAAATAATTATTTTAATTGTTCTGGTTCTCTGACAGAATAATAACCCAGCAGCTTGAACCACTGTGTAAAGTACTAGAAAAAGTAGTCTTTCTGCTGTGATAGAGGCTTTTCTGATAATATCTTACTTTCTTAACAGCATGTTCTGGTCTATGTTACAGACTTGGGATATTATAAAACAAGTCTCTTTTCAACCTCCCTAATGATGAATTGTTCAACATTGGTCTCTCCAAAACTGCTCCACCATGGGAGATCATCTTGACTAAGATCTTGAGCCAGAGGTTCTGTACAATCACCAATGAGGAACCTGTAGGTCTGAGAAAGACACAACTCCTCATGATATCAAAACGCAATCAAAAATGATATGAAAAATCAATCACTAACAGTGATTTCCTGGTTAAAGTGATACTGCACCCACTTCCGTGTCTCTGTGCTCAACCAAACCCTGCCAATCTGACAACATCAACTAAATTGTGACTGCAAACATCAACATTCCTGTCAGGAATTTAACTTTAGCTCAAGATGCCAGGCTGAGAAAGATCAGTCGCTACGTAAACAAAGTTTTGCCTGACTCTCTTTGCAACAGAAGACCTCAGGTGTTGTGCATGATTTCAAAAAGAAAAACTCAGCACAATGTTAACTTCCTTAAACAGCAGTCTTCAGCACATAGGTCAACAGTGAAAATTCCAGCTCAGATCAATCTTCAAGTTGAAGCTTAAACTTTACAAGACATGCCAGCTGGTCATTGAGTCTCTGAGTAGAATCCTTGCTGTTCACATTATAATTCTGAGATTTAAACTACTATTTCACAATAATTCCATATTATTTACTTGTCTTTGAGTCTATGAATGTGATATAACTGGTATAACTTATGAGGTAGAAGACATGAAATGTTGACATATTTTCATCCTGATATGATTATTTTTTTGTAATTCCTATGTCAATCATTATATATAGTTACTCTTGTTGGTTTGCTAGACGTGTTTTGGTCCTGTATTAATAAATTGTATATCATTACAATTGGGAGGTTTCAAAAATAGCTAATATCGAGGAGAAATCAGCAAGTAAATAACCATAACCCCAAAATTGAAGGTTTTCCAAAAATATATCCAAACATTTGATATAATTAGAGTTACATGAGTAATATATACTGATGAAAAAAAAAGAAAAACAACACCTCCTCCTCCATACTCTGGCCCTCCATCTGCACGGAACAGGCTGAAGAGTGACTCATCCATGAAGAGGACCTGATGCCACTGCTGATGAATCCAACACAACCTCTGTCTGGCCCAAACCCGTCAAGTGTGATGTCTAGGAGGTGTGAGCAGAGGGCCTCTGAGAGGTCGCCTTGCCCTAAGGCCAGCAGCATGGAGCCTCACTGTCATATCACTGATGCGGGCATTGTGTCTGCCGGCAGTTTTAGTAGCAGTATGGGTGGCAAAGGAACAAGTAATAGGTATATTCCATGCTGAAAAGAGAAGAAAGAAAACACAACATGTCGGCCGTGGGGCCTTCTTCAGGTGTTCAAGAAAGACAGGGCAGTAAGCAAAGGTAATGTACCATAAGGGAACAAAAGCTATGAGAGAGGAGGAGCGGGAGGAGGGAGCAGGGGACAGACAGAGTGGCCAATCAGGTAGTGTGAAGTCAGGATAGGAGAAGAGAGGTGTGAAATGAAACCTACAATGATAGAGATAATTTAGAAGAAAAATAGTCTGTTGTTGAGAGAAGGGGAAAGGTGTGATCCTAACTGCAGGATAATTTTAGTTTCTGTAGTCTTTCTGATGTAGGAGTTAGGAAAACCATCTTTGAGAACAAAGACGGAGAGATTAGTGTGATCATGGCCATCAGAGGTGAAATGAGAAACAATAGGCTTCACAGCCCTAACATGTTCTCTGAAGCAGTCTCCAAGTTTCTTTCCTGTTTCCCCGATGTAGATGGCAGGGAATTTACTGCAAGAGATACAGTAAAAAAGGCCACTGGAGGTACAAGATGTCATCTGAGCGTTCCTGAATTGTCCTGAGGGGCCTTGAATGAGTGTGGTGTTAGATATGTATTTGCAGGTGATATAGCGAGCTCTGTTGCAAGGGAAAGTGCCTGGTGTGGATGGTTGTTGAGGGTGGTCAAGGGAGCTGTGAACAAGAAGGTTACGCAATAGGTGGTGGGCAATGAGATGATGGGGTGGTCAGAAAAGTGGGCCCCCATGGAGGGATCATCCTGTAGGATGGAAAAGTTGTTAATAGTCCCGGGGATAGAAAGTGTGTTGGGATGGTAGGGAAGCACCAAAGGAATGCGGTTGTTAGGGCGGGAGTTCCTGCTTGAGTTGGTGGTCCAACGGGTATTTTTGGTTTGGGCAAGGGCCCTGTCAATAACACTGCTAGGGTATCCTCTGTTGATGAAAAAAAGAGTGCATTTTGAGGGCTTGGTTCTGGAAATCGATGTTGTCCCTACAGAGTCGTCATAGCCGGAGGAACTGTGAAAAAGGGAGAGAGTTTTTAGTGTGTTTGGGGTGAAATGAGCTATACAGGAGACAGTTGTGTGAATCAGTGGGTTTGTAATACACCAAAATAGAGAGATGGGGGTAGTTAATGGAGAAGTTGATGTCTAGAAACGGAAGAGTAGTGGAAGATATGTTGACTGTATATTTGAGGAACAGGTGGAAGTTGGTGAAGTGATGCAGAAAGTGCTCAAGCTGGTTGTTAGAGCGTGTGGCGGCACCGATGCAGTCATCAATGTATCGCTTCTAGAGGTCAGGGACAAAGCCAGTGTAGGAAGTGAAGAAGCATTCTTCTACCCAGCTGACAAAAATATTGGCATAGCTGGGTCCCATTCTAGTGCCCATGGAGACACCACTATGGGTAGATCTGAAACGATCTCTCAGATGGACCAGTCTGATGTGTCTGTCCTGCTCTGGTGTGGTCACTCGAGGGCAATCGAATCTTGGACGGTCATCTGTCCTGCCAGTCTGCTGAAACCTTCTCTGCAGTCAGGATACAGTGGAGCTGCTTTCTCCATAGTGTCTGGCAATGTTGGCACATGACATGCCTGCCTGCAGCATGCCAATGGACCTCTCCCATTTCTTCTGGTGACATTCGAGGTATTATGGAATGCACAGAAAACTGACTACATGTGGCCTTTTTCTTGCATTGATCTAAGCTTTGAATTAAGGCCTTTTTAAAGATGACCTGATCGAGCACACTTCCACCTGGACTTTGTTGGGTAAAAGTGCACCCAACGAGCTTTCATGTGATTGGCAAGCTGCAATGCCTCACTGCACAAGCTGTATTGTTGGTCAAAGGGCTTAAAACAAATCGACAACTTTTTGTGGAAGTACATAAGCTATAACTATAGTTTTCTCATTCCAGAAAATGTTGCGTTTCTTTTTTCCATCAGTATACATACAGTTCTTTGTTTGCTGGCACAGTTTTGGTGAAAAGAATAATAATTCAGGCACACTTAGTTAAACAAATATTTTTTAACAGTGACAATACACATATTAAATAAACAACACACAACATAAACATGCAGCACACAAGCTACATTGTGTAGAAATTTATAATTGAGGCATCCCAGAGGCCTAATGTCCTAACCACCCAGAAAAACCTCAGACTGCTACCATACTCTACTCTACTACTCTATTCAAACTCTTATTTAATGCCTACAAAAGCCAAAACTGGAAAATAGCTGCCTTGTTAAGCTGTGGTTAAGTCTCTTTCTCCGAGATGACACCAAATGCCATTCTAAAAATTCACCTACTACCAAGTAGAGGCCATTTTTAGCCAAGGTATTATTTAAACAGGAAATCAGAGTCCCCTAAAAACCACAGAATAGCAAGTTTTCTTAACAAGATTCAAATACTTAGTTCAATTATGATCATGAACAAGGAGCTTTGCCATTTGGTATCTCCCTCTTCCTCCTTCCTCTCCCTGTTGTCTCTTGTCTTCCTCTCCCTTCCTCTATTCACTCTTTGTTTTGTACCCTGTTACTGGACTGTTAATTGACACTTTAAGGTAACCTTAACAATTACTTTGATCTCTGAATTTGGGACACTTTCATCTCAACAAAAAGTCTTCGCTTTAAAGCTGGAAATGTTGACATTAGCCACGTGTCACCCATTGTATTTAGATTCACTTAATAAAAATATGGAATATGTGTGTGCTGTGACTGCTTATTGTTTTGCTTTGCTTTGATTGATTTTAACAGCCACAAAAGCCATTTACTTTTTCAATTTCTTATTGTTTTGGTAAATTGGAAATCTACGCATCATCACAACTTAATATTGTAACTTGATCTGAAATACTTAGTTTATAAAGATGGAACTGTGTCTTAAGTAAGGATTGCCTAAGCCTAAGGAAAACTAAACCTGTAGATGTAATGCTTACTTTACCTACTATTTTTATTCTGTTAATAAAATTGTATTTTAATAAAAATTAATCAATATAATTAGTAAGTCTCCACCATATGTAGCAAATCTTTTGAAAGACTAATATTATTTGAGAAAATGTGTTTGTGGAGGTACGGAAAAAAAACTCATCTGTAATAATGGTATAAAGCATTTTCATCAAAACTTCAAAATAAATCACAACTGTGTTTTAACATTATGACATCTTCTTGTAGTTAGAAAAAGGAACTAAGTTGTAGGATTAGTTCCTTCCCTTCTACAACATAGTTTTGTAGAAAGTGAATCATCATAGTGGAGGTCTCCACCATATGCAGCAAAAAAAGACAACAAGAATTTTTAAAATATACAATTTAAACCAAAACAGAGCAATAGGAATTTAAAATTGTTTGACACTTCATGAGCACCCACCTTTCCTAGGAATGCTGGAATGCATCTGAAGACAGATTGGTAAAGATTTTGGTTATTATTATGATAGATGCTCCTCTGATCACCAACAAAATTTTTAATGTTGTCATTTAGTCATACTTCTAAAACTGTTACACATATGGATTTCACAATGATTTGTCACAATAATGGGCATATTTGTTTTTATAATTAATAACCACAAGTATCAAAATCATGACAGTTCTATAAAAATTCAGATTCACTTGCTCTACTTTTAAGGCAATTCTGTCCCCAATATGTTCTCAGCTTTATTTTATTGACAATAATAACTTTTTGCTACATAAAATGCCATACTACTAATCAGGTATTTTCTGATAATTTCTCAAAATAGAGTTTTATTAGATATTTTATCATTATAAAACAATCCTAGTTTGCACATTTGCTGCTTTTAAATTATTATGAAACTTCATATACATCTATTGAACATATCAAGATGGGAAAATTGAGTCTTTTATAGAAACTGAAGAGCTCTGGAGAGCCATGTGATTGTAACATAAATATTCCCTTATTCACAAAGCTCTCCTTTCTTCTGGGAACATTTATTTTTTTTAATCAGATTATGTAAACCAGTGATGGATAATGCTGAAATTAGTATTTATTCTTTTTATGCATAGCTACCTGTTACAAAGCTTGCTGCTTTCTCTTTTCATCCCTCAAGTATGAAATTGAATACATATTTAATTAAATTACAAAAATCGTGAGACTGTGTGCCCTTTTATCTCCAAAGGTGTATTTCTTTTTCCAATTTATGTTGTCCACTTGCTGGAAATGAGATCAAAGTTACTTCACCTTCTTTTCTTTTTTCTAGAACCACCATTACAGCAATTAACCTTGTTTATGGGCAAACTGACATAATATTATAGTCTACAGTATGTCATGGTCATTATATATAGCCAATTAATTAATCTGTTCTTAATAGTATACAAATAGTTTTTAAATTGGAAATTAGAAATTGAATTTTTGTTTTAATATATAAATAAGATTTTACTTTTAAGTAATACAAAATTGTCTAAAAAGCAACAGTAACAGGTATTATCAGCAATTGTACAGGCTTTAAAGTGATAAAGTAACAGATAATTCAATACATTTGTTATTTGTGAGCTAACTAACAGACTACACATAGCTCTGCATATTAAAGTTAAAACAAAAATATAATTGGCTGTCTAATCTAAATCTCTTATCCTTAATCCTAAACCCTCATATGAGACAACTGGCAAAATTACAATTGTTCCATACAGAAAAAAAAATAAGTAGCAAGAGTTAGAAGACTACAATGATAATATTATTTATCCTAACACAAAAGTTGTGATCCCCAGGCTGTAACAATTGAATAAAAAAGGACAGCTAACTTTGGTCTTAAGGGGTGAGACACACTTCTCTTTGATAAATCAAATTTTAATGTCTAGCTCAGAACACAATCATGTCCACCTGAATGTTCTGGGGCTCTTTAGCAAATCTAATGCTCAACCTATGTGGAGTCATATTTAAAACAAAAGGAAGACCATATAAACAAAAACATAGCAGATAAACATTATCATCACATCACCAGTCCTGTTTCTCTAGAGAAGCTCAAGGCACCACAAGCTTTTGAAGGTAGTAAAACTGTGCTAATGTATCAATTGTGAATGTAACTGCTTGGCACAACAAATGACATAACAAACAAGGAATGTCAGGAGGGAATGACAGTGAGAAACACATGAATAAAGTTAACAAGGTTTAGCAAGCTCAAGAGGTAAAAAAATATCCCCTGAAGCATGCCACCAAAAGATTTATGTTACTTTATGTGCATCAAGGGAAATCATAGTAAAGACTGCACATACTGTAGCTGTTTTTGCTTCCTCATCAACATGGCACAGTAAAAGATATAGTGAAGAAACCTAATATTGCAACATAACAATCATTAACAAAAGGGGAAGTATGAACTCCACCAAAACTTAGGGAAACTTAGATGAATCTTTAAGCATATAGGGGAAATTTATGTCTATAGTGTGCTCAACTGAAGTTAAGACTACATTTAAGTACATTTGAAGTTAAAATGGGCCACTGGGTTTATGAGTTAAGCTTCAATAGAACTGATCAATTATCTGGGATATTATTAAAGCCCTTTTCCTTATTTGTCTGTGAGATAAAAAACCTGTCTTCCAAAAATAAACTAAGCAAAAACTTGTCTCTGTGACTTTTAGTCCTCATTAACTGTAACAATGTGCGTTACATACTGTTAGGTATGAGCAGCTTGAAGTTGCTTGTTATACATTGTTTGAAGACTGACAGCCAAAAGTCAACATATGCTTGTGGGTAGCCAGTTTGGATCCCATACATAGTTTGGAGATTTCTGGTGAAACTTCATAATGCCTGAAATTAAAGTAACATTTTTATTTTTCAGACTATGTGAATTGCATAAAAATGCTTTGGAGAGACTACTCATTGTATTTCACAAAGACAATCCTTCTGGTTCTCTTTCTCTTTTATATCTTATATCCCTGGTACTCATACCATACACATTAAACTTATAAAGCTTCTTTAATAAACATTAAAATCAATGTGTTAGAGGGAAAAGGAAAAAAAATATGTTTACTCTTTCTTTGTAACATTATTTAAAAGATCTTAACATTTTTATTAATAAAATAATCACATATTATCTCTGTTCACTAATATGGCTTCCCTAAAGTGTTACCATAATTAAAAAAGAAACTTTATTTAAAATATCCTTGAAGTAAATTGGTCCAGAAACTTTTCAATACCTGACTTTTACTAAACAAGACAAAATACAGGTTGATTTATGTTTTAGGCAGAAACAATGGGACTGTAAATTGTAGGGATTTTGTGAATTTACTGGGACAATTTATTAATTGTTGCACCAAATCATGAGGTGGTTTGTTATGGCTTTTAGAAAATCAATCAATCAGCGACACACACACGGATTCAATAAACGAGAAACATTTATTAATACATAAATGCATGAAGCATAAAAAAGTCTGCCTGGATACCGGTAGCAGATTGTACTGTGAGGGTTATCAAAGTGCAAGGTACAGTATATAATCATGAAGAGATGCAAAACACAAAGAGATACAAAGAATATGCTTCAGTATACCGTTCAGCTATACTATCGTTAATCAGTCTACATTAGCTACTCAAAAGTAAATACATTACTCATTGATGCTTAATGAAATTACAACCACCACAGTTGAAGTTATGGAGAGGAAAGTAAACAGTCTTCTCTGCTGTTGGCTAGGAGTTCCCCCTAGCTTTACTAGCCTCGGTTTCTACAGTAGATCCTCAAAGTTACAGTTGCCTATTTCATCATTAGTTGAGGAGTTCAAGGTTGCAAAAGTCAGACTTTCAGTAGCTTTATGTGATTCGAAAGATAACAGGATTAGGAAAGCAAAAATACAGACTAGGTCAGGCAGGAAATGGAATGTAGCCAGTGCAGTGGAATCTGCAGAAAGCCAACTGAAATATCAAGAAATTATTGGACAGCCAACTCTTGGCCATCAAGGTCTGGGCTTTGCAAGTAAGTACAAAAAGAAAATCAAGTAGAGCAGCTTAATTCAAGAAGAGATAAGAAAGAAGGAAGAAGAGGTTCGCAGTTTAAAAGCGATACAGTTGGGAAAACAGGGAGCATGTACAAGATGGGAATCAACGGATAGAAAGCTAGTATGGAATGACATTTGGAAACTTGAGCCTTTGCAGATTCAATTTCTATTGCGCTCAGTCTATGATGTCTTACCCACTCCAAGTAATCTACATAGATGGGGGCTAACTGAACGCCCCTGCTGAACACTGTGTGGAAGAATAGACAACCTTGAACATGTGTTATCAGCCTGCAGTGTGGCACTAGGGCAAGGCAGGTATTGGTGGCACCACGATAAGGTACTCAGGGCACTAGCCTTGAATTTGGATAAATTTAGAAAAGGCATAAAATCTCAATCAGCACGATCCGACATTAGCTTTATCAAGGCTGTAGAAAAGAGCACAGCACTTTCTGGAGTTAGACCTGCCGGCATTCTTCAAAAACACTTCAGCAGAGATTGGTCAATGGAGGTCAACTTAGACAAGCAACTTGTATTTCCAGACATAGTCTCATTGAACTTACAGTTCCTTGGGAAGAGAGGTGCCAAGAAGCTTTTGAGAGGAAAAAAGCAAGGTACGCTGAGCTTGTGGATAACATCAGAAGCAAAGGGTGGAAAGTCTGGTCATTTCCAGTTGAGGTAGGATGCCGTGGTTTTCCAGCCCATTCACTTTGGAGGATGTTCAGAGAGCTGGGGATCAGCAGCAAAGATAGAAAGTCAGCGGTGCAACACATGATAGAGGCAGCAGAAAAAGCCTCATGCTGGCTCTGGTACAGACAGGATGAACCATTATGGTCGCCACAAGCAAGCAGTGGCTGATCATCATTGCTGTCCCGCTATCCTGAAGAAGTCCTGGGTTAAGGGACAAAACTTCTTGTGACGGATAGACCTAGCTGATGATGCCAAGGCAGACTGTTTCATCTCATCTGTATTTGATACATATGAATTAAATTGACATCAACTTGTGTTGAGGTAACAACTGAATTCTCGAGATGCAATGTAGAACATTGGGTTTACTTATCCAGATTTGGATTTGTATTTCCCAGCACGGACACCAAAACCAGCAAGCGGCTGTGTCCAATCTCTGCGGGGTTCAATAGTCATCATGCCTGGCATCCTCTGGCTCCTGGCCAACCAGTGGCAGTGCAGGACGAATTAGGAGGAGAGATTTCTGCTGACAGTGTCTCTCTCAGGGACCTACTAGTCAGGACCTACTAGTATGATGACTAGTAGAAAGACTATGCACAGAAGGTGACCACGGGTCCGAGGAAGTCACTCTTTAGGGGGAAGAAACTCGGTTTGCTTCCGGTGTAACACTGTTGCTGAATAAAACTTATTCAGGTTATCGACAAGAGTCCAAATGTATACTCCAGTGATCAAGCGAAGCATCCACATTGGCGTTGGCTAGCAATTTATGTACAGGCATTCCCGGGACCGACACTTCACTAAAACAATGTTCCAGTCCCTATAGAGACAACACCGGCCATCACATGATTGTCTCTGAGGGTGTGAAAAGTGGCTGAAGAAGCAACATTTCTGAGCTGTGCAGTGTCTTTTGAACCAGGACCAAGACAGGTGGTGATTGGTCGAAAGTTTAGTGGGCATTTCAGACCCACGTGGGTTTACCACACCCTACAGGGTCCTGATTGTTGGTGAGAGATGAGTCACAATGACCTCTGACATCTAGGACCGCAATCCAGATGTTCCCAAGAACCTCAGAGACAGATAGGTGCCAGAAATGACCATTTATCATGATAGCCAAGCATTGCTGGGTGCATCCCCATTTGGGAGCATCAGTACTTACTGAATAACTTCTCTGTGGCTGCACCACAGAAATGAGAAAGAGAGATGGGGCCTCATTTAGGAAACCAGAGCAACTCTTAATTCTGTCTTATTAAATATTTTGGGAGAATGGATGAAGGATATACTCCGGCTTCTTTTAAGAAGTGGCTGATTGACATCCTTGGATCAATATTACCTATATTACAGATATTACCTATTCTGTTGCTTTGTTAAGGCAACAGAAAGATTATTAGACATATCTAATGATACTTTATTCTAAGTGTAATAATATGCCTTTCTGATAGCTACAACATTTACAGTGATGTGCACCCATATTGTATTGCAGCTCATATTCTCACACCTACCTGATCAGTCTTCAGGTCAATGGTACCTCTGTCATATTATACAAATGTGTGTTTGGCTAACTTCTTTTGGAATTTCATGCCCAGGTATAATATGTTTTCCAACACAGATTATTAACAGAACCTTTGAGTTTGTTATGACTTTGAGAATACAATTGACAGTGTGATTCCTGTGTGAGCCATTAGAAAAGAGACTATTGTACTTTGTTGGGCTTAGTTTATTATGCTTTTCTTGTAGACTGCATTGATTTTCTTACTTTCCCTTCATCTTTGTCCTTTAGGTGAGAGACAATGACCTTGTACAGTGTCACTGTAAGTTCCCCCAAGGTCTTTGACTAGCTAGACTCAGTGGAGTCCATCTTGTTTGCCTTTTCACTGAGGAAGTCCTGTTTTATGGTCATACCTATAAGGAAGAAGATAAAGAGTGTATCCAATTAGGTCTTATCTTATGTGCTTGGTACTTTGCAGTTGTTTTGTACCCCACATGACGGGTACAGTTAACATGGGGCTAGCCTTTAGAATGGGTGGAGAATGATCATATCATATGAAGATCTATTATAGATGATCTATTTCAGTAATATTTAATTTAAGAATATTATAAGAAATATTTCAGATAGCAATGACAAACCAAAAAGCTACTAGCATTCATTCTTTCAAAACAGTTTCCTCCAGTTCTATCCAATCAACAAGAATAAAGCTTGTTTTTCAGTTTTCTGCAATAAACAGTCCATAAAACTCACTGGACTCCTGTCACAGCAACTGAAGAGTTATCTTACTGTTTCAAGTATAATATAGATTGTGTGATGTGAACTGAATAACATGAAAATGGATTTGTAGGAGATGGGGGTTTCAATCAGGAATTGTAACATAAATTGTTAGTTTACTTGGTGACTTTTGGAAACCAATCATACATAAGTTATAGTCTTAAACACAGATTCTAAATACACAATATACAATCTATTGATATAACCAAAACACACATAACAAGCATCAAACATAATAGAATATATCTGAGAAACAATCTGCTGTGATATTAATGGCTAATTGTCACTGAGAGATTACAAAGAACAGAGGTAATAACTTCAGAATTAAAAGACTCAACTATAATGTTTTACAGTCTAGCTTGTAGGTTCCATCAGTCTAATATAACTAAATAATATATATATATTCTGAGACACAATTAAATATGCATTTACTATCATGAACTAAACATCAAATGTGTTTGGGATATTTTTAGCAGGACATCTTTAGAGACATCATCTACAAATATGTCCTCGTATATCTTGATAACATCCTAATTTTCTCCAGCACTCCCCAAGACCATGTCCAACATGTCCGAGAGGTACTCTCACAAACTTATCCACAATAACCTCTATGCCAAATTAGAGAAATGCCTTTTCCATGTCTCCAAAATACATTTCCTCGTTTACATCATTTCTCCCCATGGTGTCGAAATGGACACCTCCAAAGTAAAAGCCATTAGGGACTGGCAAACCCCAAGGAACAAATCCAGTGTTTTCTTGTATTCGCTAATTTTTACAGGCGTTTTATTCGCAGCTTTAGCTCCATGGTGGCACCCATTACGGCCCTCATGAGAAAACTAGGGCAAATGGAATCCTGAAGCAAACAAGGCATTCCTCCAGTTGAAACATACATTTACAACGGCCCTGCTTCTCCATCATCATGAATCCTCCTTGCCCTTTGTGGTCGAGGTTGACGCCTCTGCTCATGGTTTCACAGCGCCACAGGGAAAATGCATACTCCATCCCTGTGTGGAAGACTTTTCCCTGCAGAAATAAACTACGACATGGGGAACCGGGAGCTTTTAGCTATCCAGCTCACCCTTGAGGAGTGGAGACATTGGCTGGAGGGAGAACAACACCCTTTCACCATTATAATTGACCACAAAAATGTATCTTACATCCAATCGGCCAAACGTCTTAACCCCCGCCAAGCCAGATGGTCCTTATTTTTCTCTAGGTTACAAGTCATCATTACATACTCCCCCAGTTCTAAGCACTTGAAGGCCGATGCTCTCTCCCATCTCTTCGATCCTCCAGACCTTGAGAAGACACCTGAGCCCATCATTCTCCCCGGTAAGATCCTCGCTGCCATCAGATGGGACATAGAGGAGCAAGTGAGACATGGTCATTCAGTTACCACACAGTGCCCTCCGGATAACCTTTTTGTCACCAATCAGGTCCGGTTGGCAGTCTTACAGTGGGGTCATGACTCTTGCTTTGCTGGTCACCTGAGTCCCAGACGTACACTGGTGATTTCTGGTGGCCAACTATGAAATTGGACGTCGCCAACTATGTATGAGCTACTGTATGTGCCAGAACCAAGACCCCACGCTATAAGAAAGCTGGCCTCCTACAACCTCTCCCCGTCCCTGAACACCCTTGTTCCCACATCTCCGTGGACTTTCACACCAATCTTCCACCAAGCCAAGGCAAAACTGCAATCATAGTTGACAGATTCTCCAAATCAGCACATTTTGTCCCTTTACCTACCTTACCCACCGCACAGGAGATGGCGGACTTATTAGTTTTTCACGTCTTTAGAGTCCACGGCATCCCTAAAGATGTGATTTCGGCAGGGTTCCTCAATTCATCTAAAAATTCTGGAATTTTGTAAGTCACTTGGGGCATCCATTTTGCTGACTTCAGGGTACCATCCGGAGGCCAATGGACAGACCGAGAGACTCTTGACTTTCCTGAGGACCTATATTTTGGCCACCCAAAACAACTGGGTCTCCCTACTTTATAAGGCCGAATATGCCCACAACTCACTTGCTACTTCTACCGGTATGTCTCCTTTCCACTGTGCTCTTGGATACCAACCCCCTCTCCTCCCAAAATACCCCTCCAGACACCCAAGTTCCATCTGTCCAGGAATACTTATCTTCAATCCAAAAGCTTTGGAAGACCGTCAAACTTTCCCAAAAAATGGAGTAACGCCACAAGAAATCTGCAGATCGACACTAGCAGCCTTTTCCCCGCCTCCAAAGAGAACAGTTTGTCTGGCTCTCCACCAAGAACCTACCCCTAAAACAACCCTCTATTAAACTCAGATCTCGTTACATCAGCACTTTCCGGATAATTTCTCAGATCACCCCTGTCTCATACCGCTTGGCTCTACCACCTACTCACAGAATTCACCCCACTTTTCATGTCTCTCTCCTCAAACAGGTCTCCCCTCTCCAAACCTTAACCTTATCTGTCCCCACCACGACTGGTAGACGCTGCTCCAACCTTCATGGTCAACAAGATCCTGGTCTCCCGTTGGTACCGAGGCTCCTTACAATACTTGGTTGATTGGGAAGGGTATAGCCACGAGGAAAGATTGTGGGTACCTTAGAAGGACATTCTGGATCCTACTTTAATTCAAGACTTTCACCGCGCTTTCCCTAATTGTCCTGTGAGGCCGCCAAGAGCCTCCTGTGAAAGGGAGGGTACTGTCACAGCCCCGCCTAATCAGAATAAACACCGCCGGCAAACTGACACAGCTCCCTACAATCATAATCAAGCACCTGTCAGTTCCCGCCGTCTGGACTAATCACCCTATCATACTCAATCATTACCACACCCCTAGAATCCCAGAATACTTATGGACTCATTACCCTCATTACAACACTCAGAATTGGGTCAATGAGAGGAGCTCTCTCTCTCTCTCTCTCTCTCGTGTCTTCCCTGCATCTCTGTGTAGTTGCCCTTCTGATATACTGGCTAAACGACCTGAACCGTATTCCGACTTCGACTTCGGATTGCGTCCTTGTGTTATTGCTCTTCTGATCTTCTGGCTAAATGACTTGAACCGGTTTGCGACTATGACTTTGGATAAGTACTCCTTTTTTTCTCCCTCTCTGTCTTTATCCCACATTCCAACTCACCTGGAATACCGCATAGGGTTCATCATTTTTTCTCCCAACGTAACATTTAACACTTAATTCTAAATGAAATAGTAGGCTTTGTTGCTAAATATTGTAAAAAGCTTTTTCTTGTAAGTCAGCAACTTTGGCTTGTTCCTGTTTTCCCAGTGCTCCATTATAAGCAATCCTATATCATTGTCTAATAAATAACATTTTAACTAAATATTTTGATTGGCTATTAATTCAATCTAATAAAACCGATGTTTTTAAAGCAAGAAAAAAATGGCAATGTAACATTTGGCTGACATTGTTATATAATCTGGGAAACTGGGAGTTAATAAATTAATCAGACAGCAATGATTTCTTAATAGATCCAGTAAAGTAAAAATGTTTTAAGATTACTTAAGTGTGTGAATTAAGTTTCAGAAGTCAATGGTTCTGTAATATTGTACAGTTAATAGTAATATGATATTTTTTTCAGTGACACAATCTGGCAGCAGTAACCACAGGCTTTCATGGTTGTGTGCCTTTCAACTGTGGCCACATAACCACAACAAATAAACTATTAACTGTTGTCTCTTTAGACTCAACATCCCAAAATTGATTTTGGACAAACAGGAGGTCTAAAAATGCACAAAACCAGAAACTTGCAAAATACTTATATTCTGCTTAAATAATACAGTGACTCAATTGTTGCATTACACCTTTTGAAAAGCATAATGAATAGTATCCATGATACTGAACATCACTGAAATTGTAATAGAGTGATATACTGTATGTGCTTTATTTCAGACAACAAAAAACCTCAACCTTAATAGTATTTATAATGTGTCATACATGTGGAACATAAGTATAAATATGTAGATCACAGTAATACTTGTTTTTCAGCTAATACATGTTTGCTGCATATAAAGTACAAATGAGGAACAGGTTGAAGAACATCAAAATCTATACCCTTAGAAGCTGCTATGTAACTTTATTCATCTATGATAATACAATCTTGACACATGGGAGGCAGAACCTGATGGGGGGGGCAGTATTTTTATATTCCTGCGCGAACCGTATTCTTTACAATACTATTAATGAGTACCTGAAGCACACTGTACAAGTTTAGGAATTATAAAAAATAAACCTTTGTTGAGTTTGCAGGAGAGATAAAAGGTACTTTTTGAGAAGTCGTGCATTGCTTGTGAATTTTGATGATTGTGACAAACAACAAACTTCGGTTGAAGAATTTAAAATTACTATAACTTTATTTAATTGAGCAGAAAGTGCTCTTGCTCTTACAAGTCACTCTGTTAAGCAGAGTTTGTTTTAACACACCACACCCTTTTAAATGAATTTTTAATCACTTTTGTCTGTCCAGGGTGGGGTGGGGAGTGGTGGAGGGTTTGGCAGAGTGACAGAGTCAAAGAAGTTGATGCAGATGTTTACAAAGGAAGTGGAATACAATAATACTTTGAACTATATAAATATAATGAAATCCTTAAATATCATTATTAATTTCTTTAGAAATATTAATATTAATTTGCGATTCCATATTCTATTCCATATTAATCGGATTCTAAAAAGTATATTTCTTTTACTGCGATAACGAGTGCAAGTATAGTATTCATAGAAAAGGTTAAAACATTGTAACTTTTTATAAAGTATATAAACTTAAAATAGTCAGAAGGAGCACATAAAATCTTTTCCAAAATAACCCCAGTAAGTAAGCAAGTGAAAGACTTTGATGCTTAAAATGCTAATGAAGAAAGAAATTTTATTTAAACTACTAATACCAGCCATATACAGCTTACATAATATATTTATATTCCTAAAATAATATTGTTTATGACTTTCAGAGACATTATGCTTCTCTTATTTTTATGCTCAGCTACAAATATTTCCCATTAGTTGTAAGATTCCATATTAATATTCCATATTAAGGGGATTTAAACATGCACAGTAAATAGAAGCAATCGTTTCAGCAGCAACTAAGTAGATGACTCTGCAATTGTGGGATGTATCAAGGGTGGGAAGGAGGAAGAGTATAGAGGACTGGTCAGCAGCTTTGTGGAGTGGTGTGGGGAGAACCACCTGCAATTGAATGTGGCAAAGACGAAGGAGCTGGTGATAGATTTCAGGAGGAAAATGGTTCAACCTGCTCCTGTCTACATCCATGGGAGTGGACTGGAGATAGTGGACTCATACAAGCACCTGGGAGTGCACATCAATGATAGACTGGAATGGTCTAAGAACACCAAGGCCATCTGCAAGAAAGGTCAGAGCCGACTTTACTTCTTAAGGAGGCTCAGGTCCTTCAATTTGTGTAGTAAGATGCTACATATGTTCTATTAGTCAGTTGTGGCGAGTGCCATTTTGTACGCGGTGGTGTGCTGGGGCTCTGGGATTAGAGCAGGGGATGCTAACAGGCTGAACAAGCTCATCAGAAGAGCAAGCTCTATAATTGGGTCTGACCTGGATGCCCTGGAGCAAGTGGCTGAGAGGAGAATGGTGTCCAAACTAGAGGCTATCATGGACAACGTCTCCCATCCCCTCTATGACAGGCTTGTGAGAATGAAGAGCACGTTCAACAATAGGCTGATCTAACCATGGTGCGACATGGAGCGCTACAGGAGGTCATTCTTGTCTTCTGCCATAAGACTATATAATGCATCCACTTTGTGTCTTGGCAGGGGCAACATTGACATTGACCTGTTTTTGGACTAAGCAGTAATCTGCTTACATCTTGCTTTTCTCGTTTACAACTGTTTTTGTGTAATATATGCCAGGCACTTGTGAAATATAGTTATATTTATAATGTGCAATACAACTTTTTGTGTATTGTTCTGGTTTGTTCTTTGTATATTCTGGACTGTGAGCTACTCTTCTTAGTGCACTTCTCACTGACTGTACTGATTGTATTGTATGTATTGTATTGTTGTATCATTTCGTTACACTGTGCTGTGTTGAGTGTGTTAAGCAGCTGTTGCACTGCAATTTCCCTCAATGGATCAATAAAGTATCTATCCATCTAATGCATCACGAGTGCCACCTGTCGGTCATTTTTGACCACAGTAGGCTGTAGATGTTTTCCCACGGTATGGGGATTTACCACTCATTTTGAATGGCTGCATCTGTACATGTGCAGTCATTACCAGTATGCCTGCAACCAAGAGTCTAACCACTAGGAATATGGTCTTGTCACCTTAAAAATAGGTGGCATTTAAAAGCCTTGTTAACCAAGTGATATGACTGAAAGTCAATTAAGAAAAATGAAAAGAGGCATATGATGTGTTCAGGACTTTAAAAAAATCCTTCTTTTAAAAGATCTTTACAAAATGGCCTATCATTTAAGTCTGATTAATGTGTCATGTCTTGGTTTGTTTCTGTAATCTCTTTATTAATAGAACTGAGTTTTTCAGATCATTGATACAGTTCAGAACCACTAGATTCCTATATAGGTACTCTTGGTTCTCTAAACAATTATCTAATCAATCCATTAAAATTTTTTTGTATTTCACTTGTAATGCAAATTAAATGTAAAATTACAGAGGTATTTATTAGAATGCTCAGTCTCAAACAAGGTTATTGTTACACTGCAGAGCAGCTATTAGCAAAGGGATGGGCCCTATGTGGGTAAGGTATCACGAGATAAATAAAAGACAAGCAAAAGGTCAAGAATCCAAAAAAGGCTGCAGAAACAAAGAGAAACTTTGCAAAGGTGTCTGAGACTAATTCCAAAAATCAAGGTGAAGGAACAGAGAGCAGGGTTTAAATAGGCTTAACAAGGTCTGATTAACCTACGCCTCCCCAGAGTGGATGAGGTGCATGCTATCAGGTTGGGTGCCATCTGGTGGAGGGATGCTGGTACTGTAACATTTATATAACAGTTAATCAAGTGTAAAAAATCTATTTAACTTGTTTGGCAATGATACCCTTTGAAACTTTATGAAACATTCAAACATTTATGAACAGCTTATGAAACATCCACTCTCCTTGTAAGAAGTTAAGATGTTATATTTAATTTTATCCATTCCATCAAGAATCAAATGCAGGACACTATGCTGTCACACAGATGTGCTGAACTACACTTAATTGAGTAAATAAAAAGAAATATTGGGTAAAAATACTTGCAGTGACTTTTAAATGTATTGAGGGAACAAACTCAAAACCTACAGTATTTTTGTTTTACATTCAATTAATTGTTTTAAGTAAACATACGTGCAGTATAGATTTTTATTGCTTATTTATTGAATATATTTGATCATATCACATTAAAATTATTTAAAATTACCACACAAATTAGGACATTCACATTAAACAATCTGAAGAGTGTAAAAGTCTGTATCTGGATATTTCTTTGAAAGAAAATCTGCATGAAGTCTGTCATTCATTGAACATAACCAATTTTGTGTAGTCATGATGTTTTGATACAATTTTGTTGCAAACGTCTTGCTTTTTTTCTAGGATTATGGTTTACAATACAAAACCAACCATAAGACATAATTAATTGAATTTAAATCTGGAGATTGACTTGGCCAGTCTATTTTTTCATATCTTTCTCCTGATGGGTGCATTAGCCATATGTTCTGGGTTAGTGTTATACTGCGTAGTGAAGCACAGTCCAATAAGTACAGAACTTTCTTATGCATAAACAGAAAAAAAATGTTTACAAAATTTACAATTTATTCTTCTTTAACCATCTTTAGAAACATCATCAAATATGATTAAACCAGGTTCAGAGGTGGCCATATTACCTCTGCTATGCTTTACAGATTATATGTTTTTCTGTAAGAACATGCAGTTCTTTTCTTTCTATTACATTTGTAAAGCCTTATGCCATGGAAAGGTGACCCCTAAAACAAGAACTATTCCTGTTTTGTGCATGACTACACGACCTAACTATTATAAAGGGTGGTAGCCCCTCCCTCTATGTTGTCACAGCTTCTGTTTGTCTCCCAGAATCACCAGTGGATCCATACACCAGACAATGATTATATTTCAGATGCCATTTATTTCATTCTATCATTCTACCCATTACTCAAAGCAATACATTCACCAGAGTCCCTTACTGATCAAACATTAATAGAAACTCCATAGAACTCAGTTACCAACATATTACCCCAATGAGAACTCCAGAAGCACATTTCTCTGACATGATGTCATGGGTCCTGGGTTCTGGGTCCAACTGATATGATCTGTCTCCCAGAACTCTTTTGCCAAAAGGTTCTTTTTTTCTGTCCTGACTTGAAACAAAGGGCTCCTTACTCTTCCTCCAGTGGGGAGGACACTCTGGTGTTTCCTCCAGGAAGTGGCTGCCCAAATAAGGCCACATTTGCTGATGCATTGTTCAATCAGTTCCTGTTTCAGGCTTTACTCTTGAGCACAGGTCCAGTCATACCAGTTAGGTAACCTAGTGTCTTTGTCAAGAGGGCCCTTTCATCAGGGTGGGAACTCCAAGAATTGGGCATCAAACTGAAACATCAAGGTGTCATCGGCCCATCAAGGCAATTCACATCCATATAGCCTTTAACATCCAGTGTCCAACACCCAGACTTTTACAATCTGTGACATTTATCTTGATCTCAGCTGTCCATTATACTCTTCTGGCTCATCTTTGTACTTCCAAACAGAATCTGTTTTTTTTTTTACTGTTCTTAATGCTTATGAGAAAGCTATATTTTGTAGTAAAACCATTATATTGTATGCAACTCAAGTAGTATCCCTCACACTAGAAACATTTCTGGTCAACAACTGTCCATTCCATTCATTCCTTTTTCACATACTACCAATTCCTTTATTCTCAATTGGCTCCTCATAAGAGTCCTCTTCTTCATGTCAACAGTCCCACTTTGAATGTAACTCCTCTCCCTCATTTGCTGGGGAGGATGCATCTTTTTTTCACACAATATACACAGTTAGCTACCTGATCCATGTCAGTTTTCTCCTTAGATAGACCTGTAATCATTTTTCCATTGTTCACACTGCTTCACTTGACCTGAGGCAGTTCCTGTACAAATGTGATAACTCACAACACAAATTTAAAGCTATCCTAGCTGTGCAATTTGTGTTCCACTTCCAAACACTTATTACGGGCCACAGCAAGATTCCCCTCTCACCTCCATTTCTCAATTCCCCCACATTTTCAGTTGATCTTGATAGAAACAATCAAAACAACCCCTTTACTGCTTCCCAAGACAATCTACGATGTTTCTGCATACAGGTTTATGACCACACATCAAGATCCATTCCAGCTTTCATTCTTAACCCCAACTCACATAGGTTACAGAGATATTTATCAGCTAATTCTCAAACAAGGTTATTTAATAGTTTAATAAGTGTAAAAAATATTTTTTTTATGAATGAGCCTCATTTTATAAAACATATTTTTGCAGAGAGCAATAGCAATTCAGCTACATGACCACATCCTCTTGTGTTAATATAATGACTCATTACATCCTTTTACAGTCACTGTTCAGACAACAGTCTCACAGCCACAGAACATAAATGCTTTAAAATACACTACCCAGTCTTTGTGCCTGAAATATTTTCAAATACAAACTCATCTCAGTCGATAACTTAAAACTCACATCCCATTTCTTTCCACCTTTTGCATCAAAATCCAATTATTTATTTAATGATTATTTAATGAGGGCAGAAGAAACATACAAGAAAAGTAAAACCTGCCCTAAAGGGCATATTACTGAACAACAACCCCCTTGAGAACTGCTTCAAAATGCCAACTAAAAATCACTTCTACTTCTGAAGTACCTAAATTCAACTTCATTCAGAACCACCACCTCTCTGACTCGAAGCAGGAATCAAAGTAAGTCCAATTAAAATGATTTTCACAGCCCTTTTATAAATATCTAATTACCCAACCATAAACATCTGATCAACAAGTGACACCTGTCAGCCAATTGCCTCAATATCTTTGCTGCTTCAAAATACAGTTCAAACCTACACCTTTGGCCTAAAAGAGAACTAAAGTGATTTTATTGAAAATTTTCATAGTCTTATTTCACACATAATTAAAAATGAAATAAAATGTTATTTAAAATAAAATAACTCAGTTTTTTTTCCATGACTTACAAGAAAATGACATCCAAAATTAACGTGTTGCAAATGCACCATTTGATTAAAAGTATTATAGAAGACTTGATACCGAAAATGTTGATGTTCAGCACAAAAAACAAAAACAACTTACAGTTGTGTGGAAGGAGAAATGATTTCCCTGCAAATGTACAATGGATTTAATGGCTGATGAGAACGTTATTATACAGAACATAACATCCTCTGCACCAAATCATGTTACACATGAAATGAAAGGTGCTTTTTAATTACATGCAGTATTGATAAAGCTATTAATTTAGAATATTGTTTTTGCCCAAGCAATTAAACACAGGTTCATATACAATATTTGTGAAAGACCATTATTGTATTACTCTTTTAGGTCCAATTCTGAGGTCCATGTAAACATACACTATACTTACTAATACTTACAAACTAGTACAAAACCATGGTAAATACTTGGCTAAAAGTATTATTCGCTCATGGTTTTGTAAGTTATATAATTATTTTTTTGATTACATTTATTCAAATTTTGTTTTGAAAACAGGATTAGTATATAATGATTGTGTTTAACCAAAAGCAACTTTCCATTGTAAAAAGTATTCAAAAGTCACAAATGTTTGCATTTTAATATTAACAACTTTAATTAATTGTTGGTGATAACACCTAAAGAAAACAAAATAAATTCCAAAAATGAATGGGGATAAGTAATGTTCATATACTAGAAGTATGAAAACAATTCACACACCTTTACTGATGTCCTGTCCTTCTTAAATATCCATTGGAACAGTATGTGGTCTCCTCTGTTCCCAGAGGAGATATGGACAGAATAAGTTATTTCATATGTGGCTAGTTTGTTTTAGTTAGCATAAACTAGACAGGACTGGAATAGCAGGGGATCTAGAAAACAATTACATTTGAAGAACACATCAATGTATTGTTCTGTAAAGACAATGACTGCTATTAGAAAAAAAATAACTTGGTTTCTTAGTAACAAAGAAAGTATCAGTAAATGAATGGGAGAGTTGGGTTTATGGAATTTATTCCTTATTCTTTGGTCACTGAGTCCTAATGGCTTCTACAAGTCATTACAATTCATTACACAAATGTTTAACATGGCACAAATCTGGCAAATAGGACATCCATGGAATAATTGTCACAGTGTCATACAGTAGGAAATCCATTACACATCATAATGTTGTTCATTTCCTGCCCTGCTGGAGTATTTCATGACAAGATAAACCTGAATTAAGGTAGTGTGCTGTGCAGTCCAGTTGCCATCGACCACTACTAGTGGGGCACTACAACAACTGGACACTATTTGCAAGGCCATCATATTTGGTACCTCTCCATCAATTAATTTGATATACAAACTTTAGTTGTTCGTTGTTGCAACAGCAAGTTCATATCCATCACGATGATCTACACAAAAAAATAATTGTAAAAGATGACTAGGTGTCATTGCTGGAAAAACAACCTTAAGGTGACATCAGTCCATTCTCCAGATCTTAAAGACATTTTTTACATGACAAGACGTTTGTGTCCATTTTTAGCATCTTTGCTTCAATTGGTTCCATCTTTGTACAGCACATGTTTAGTATTTGCTTTCATTTCTATGCTGATACAACCCAGGTTTAAGTTTGATGAAGGTCAGGTTTTGTATGAAGAAATTTACCATCTAAGCTCTATGACAAAGTTTCACATATGAACTCTGACAAGACTGAAGTTATGTCAATTGGTTCTCCTTACCAACGTCACAGAACTGTTTGCCTTTTTAGTCCTTTCTTGTCCTGTTACAGTTGTGAAAAATATTGTTGAAAATCTGCTATTAAAACCTAAACGAGAATGTGTAATTGTAGTCCATACTAAGAATAACAACTAATAATAGCAATAATATTAACAACTAATAGAGGCCTTAATGGCTGGCCTCCCACAGTCCTCTACTCTCTTTTTATTTAAAAGCCCCTATAAATTAAATATAACTGTTGATTATTCATCTTTATTGATTCTCACTTCATCTGCAACTATCCTCTCTTATATAATTGAATGACATGCTGATATTTAAGTTTTTAAAAATAGAGAACAAAATAATGGGAAATACAAATATACCATAAACAATCTTATTAATGAGAATATTTGAAATGTTCCACATTCTCAATTACAAAACTAGTTTCTTAACATACATTAAACAAATAGATTAAGGCAGGTTGATTGGTATCTTTCCTAAATTTTCTCATTGTTTGAATTTGATTTACTATTCTATAGAAATATAGCAGACATCTCAGGCGTATGCTGTCTTTAGTTTAGTATCTTGTTGAGAGAAGTAGCAAACTGAATATGATTTATAGAATGTAATGCAGCACAGAAATGCTTTCCCTTTGGATGCTTGTCTATTGCAGGGGCATGGAGAAAGAGGTTAAATGAGAAAAGCCAATCACATGTATCCACTATATCTTGAGAGGTGGGAGAAAAACAGAATATCTGGCAAACTTGAAAATGGGCAAACATACAAACTTGACAAACACCCGAGGCCATAACTGATCCCAGAACCCTGGAGAGATGAGGCAGTAATTCTAACCATTAAGCCTCAGTTACATCAAAAATGTATTATTAATGTCATAATTTGCATTTCAAGGAAATGTTTTTTTTTATCTGTACAAGACAACAACATATATATTTAAAAATTCTGACTTGCTTGGTAAAACTGGTGTAACTAATTTTAATTTTTGCATGTAAATGAAGGACATATGAATAAATAAACTACTCCATCTGGCTAGTGACATTCCAGTATCTGAAGTATAATCAGTAATCTCTGGTTATACCTGCTGTGCACCACATTACAGTAGCAAAACAATCACTTAAAATTCACTATTAAAACAAACCCAAAATATTAGACTAAAATATTGCTATCAGATACCCACAACACAGAGCAAGCTAAATGTGTCACGTGTGTTTATCAGCTATTTAATATCACTGTTTCTGAGCTAATGGCACAGTAAGGTGAACCCTATGGGCAAGGAATGTTCCTGCCTCATGTACGACTACGCCACCTAGCAATACAAACGGGGTGCTAGGGCCCCTCTACATTACCACAGGTTCTGTTTATCTCCCAGAATCGCCAATGCACACACAGACCAGCGACAAGTATTTGTATTGTATAAGTGCCCTTTTTATTTTCCAACTACATTCACATTCACTATCACCCAAAAACACAACAAAAACAGCATTTACAGCAGCAAAAGGTCCTTCCCAGGGTCATAATGAATACAGAGGGGCAGCAGTCTTTCCTGTAAAATACTGAATAGGGGCCACTCGAACGTTTCTACTTACTACCTGTAGTCTCTGATGGCCCACTTGGAGGAGAGGGGTATCATCCAGTCCTATTTCCCCAGTCTCCATTCAGGTGACAATAGAAATCCTCTGCGGGCTGTATTACATTCCCCTCAGTTTGAATCACCTAGCTGTGCCAGTTTCCTTGTTCCTCGCCTTCAGGTGTTAAAAGTCTCTGTACAGTACCTCTGTTCCAATGCCAATGTCTCCCATGGTCGTCAGTTACTGAACCAGTAGCTCCTTGCCTTCAGGTATTAGAAGTCTCTGCACAGTTCCTCTGTGGTCTCGCACTCTGCAGCTTCCCTTCTGCTGCTTGCATCGTCTCCAGGGTCCAGTAGGAATCTGGAGCCCCCTCTGTTCCATCTCAGGTCTTTTTATACCACCCCTTAGCCAATCCCTTTCAGGGGGTTTTCCACCGTCCCTGTCAGAATCGGGTTTGCCCAGTATTTTTCCAGGAGGAAGCTTGTGTTGGTTGAGGGGTGTGGGAATGCCGAGCTAGGTGTCATGGGACCTTATCAGTTCACTCCTTGAACTGGCTAAAACTGGCTCAGTGACTCCTCACACCTCCAAGTCTCGAGACCTAATTGCTCCCTAAACGGCTTGGGTGTGACTTTTGTTACTGACTGTTCCTGCTAGACGGTATTCATTGGGACAACTGCAGTCGCCCCCCTTGAGTGAGAGGCAACATTGATACCATCCTGGAAATCAACATAACCCAATCAATCCCAGCCTGTGACTGCCTCAAGGCCCACATCCTGTGACACTAACACAAGAGGAGTTAGCTTTGGAATCCAGGAAAATATATGACATGTTAGAAATGCATTATGCATTTACATAGTTTTTAAATTAGTTTGTGTGTAGGTTTATACAGATGCAGCCATTCAAAATGCGTGCGTTATTTTGCGGCATACCCCGGTGGGCGTGTCGCGGCATCACGCAGTGTCACGCAGTGTGACGTGGTTAATCGCGCGTCATTTGACGCTCTGCCGGAAACTATCCGGCGTCACCTTGTAAAACCGCCAGGGGGAGCTTAACCTCTCATGTACAGCATTTGAGCCTTTAATTTTGAACAGTGTATTACAGCATGTTAATCTTCAGTCATTAAAATGTTGGTATATTTTATGAAAGCAAGATTGCTCAGTTGGACAAAAGTACACAACCTACCTTTATCAGAAATATTTATGCATCAAAGCCTTTACCGAAGATATTACTAATAGTATTAATAATGGATGACTTTGGACAAGCTGTATACTCAAAGTATAATTTCTTTAGCACATTTGTACAAGCACTTGGAATCTGTCCAAACCATACTTTGTCAGGCATTTTGTTTTACTTCAACGGGCATAAAAACTTCCTTGCTTTTAACAGGGCGTTTCATAATTTCTAACTACGAAAATGATTTAAAATGCGACACCTATCATTCAACTAGAGCTTAAAATATCACAAGGAAAAATACACACCGGTATTCCATTTCTCCCTAAACATTGTAAGCTTCGAAGTCTTTAACTAACGTGATACCGGAGTCAACAAGCATACTTTTAGAATTTGATTAAAAGGGAATATAATATGGAATCGCGTATCTCAAGAATTTAATAACGGTATGATTATATCCGTGTACTGCGGCAGGGCTGTGTAGGGCTGTTTCGCCTGCCTGCTCATGCGAGCTGACTGTAGCCGACTGGTCTAGGTGCGTGCCTGCCAACGGGCAGGTTGTGTGCTCGAATCCAGCTGGTGCTGAACCTTCCAGTTTTATTTATTTATTTTTTAATCGCGTAACATATTACCGTATGCAAACTGTACTGTATACAGTATGTATATGTATATTTAATGTCTTAACTGTGCCCGTTTAATTGAATTTTAAAAAATTATTTAACACGAACATTAAGCTGTTTACATCTTCCGCCTGAGAACAGTCACCCGTTGCTACCCAACGCAGAATGGTGATTGGCTGACACCATCTGACACCCCTCTGATTGGAGAAAAAAGACGTGCTAGTTTGCTATACATACTGTAACAGGAAGAGGATTTCTTTCTATTCAAAACGTGTATTTTAAAAGTTTAAGAAGTAAAAACCTTACAGCGTACACAGATTTCTAAACTGATCAGGATCGTTATCTTTGTCTTATGCATAATAATATTCACCGCTCTGTGCAGCAAATTAATAATAAACTTTATTTTATATAGCGTTTTAAACGAATAAGTAATTAGATTGCTCATAAACCTAATCACTTGCTTTTTCTTTTTATTTAGGCTCAGATTTCAACTATAGATCGTATTATTAATAACCATAATAACAACCAACCAACAAAAACAACCATATAAACATAATACCAACCAAAAACATAGATAACAACCACAATACAAAATCAAATATATCAAACCATTTTACTCTCGCAAAGTCCTCCAATTATCATAATCCCGCCCCTTATGCAAAACCAAACCTTCCTCCCATCCCAGTTTATCCTGTTTATCATAAACAAAATCCACTTCAATTTTCAACATAAAGCATTACACAAAATCAATACCTCAACACTCCATACTCAACAACGATAATTCACAAACAGCCAGAACATGTAACTACACATTCCCAAACAGACCTAATTTCCATAGCCCCGCCCCTTATGCAAAACCAACATCCCTCCCCTGTTCTCTCTCTCCCCTGGCGGTTGTAATTGTTTTTATTTTCAAATAAATTTTAGCAAAGTCATGCATTTTAAAAATCTTAAGATTTTTATATTTATGTCTTTATTTAGTGGTTTCATTAGTGACAAAGGCTAAACTTTCTTGGAAAAATGTCTTTTATGTAAACCATGTTTGCTATTTATTCATTCAGGGCTAAAATATGTTCATTGTATTCTAATGAAAGAAGGGTTCCTTTCGCCGTAGTCGGGAGCCTAGCCTTTAACTAGTAAGTACTGTACTTACTGGGTTTTTGAGGGGGGGGGAGAAAAATCGTTTTCCCAGCCTAACAGTATTGTTTTTAACCTGTAAATTTGCTGGACAGAGAGGTGAACATTATCACACAGAAGACAAAGATAGCGATTTACGTTGCATTGTGTATCGTGCTGCTTTAATACAGTTTTAAATAATTGGTAGTCTAAGTCTAAACAGTATCAGCTTTATTTATGGGTTTTAAATAAAGGTGATTTAAACGCGATTTAAATCAATATAAATGTTTATATTGTAACGCATAGGTGACTATTCATTGTTATTAAAATGACTTAAATTCGATCATGTTGTGATATTTAGAAATATACATTTGTTTGGTGCGAGTGAAGTTTTATTTAATCTCTGAGCCATACTGATTCTTCTGGAAGCCAGTTTCCGCCAGGGAGTAAAAAAAAACACACTATGGTATTCTCTCCAATGCAGTGCAGTTAAAAACATACCTCTGATGCTGCTCCTAAATGAATATCGTTTATGACCATCAGAAGCTTTATGCTCCTTTTCTTTTTTCCAGTGGATTGAACAGGGAGAGGCATTTCATGATGTACTTTTCACTGATGAAACAACAGTGGCTCTGGAACAGTTTTCAACCATGTCGTTTTATAAAAAGGGGAGATATGTACACGTTACTGAAGCTAAACGTTTAGCCTTTGTCACTAATGTAAACACTAAATAAAGACGTATAGAAATCCCTACGTTACAGACTGTATATGGCTGGTATTGGTAGTTTAAAGAAAAAATACACACCAGTATTCCACTTTCTCCCTAAACATTTTAAGCATCAGAGTCTTACATGTGGTTATTTATTGCATAATTTAATTTTGAAAGCCACTGAGACATCAGGTACTACTGTTGTATGGTACAAGTGTGGTACTTTTAGGGGTACCACGGTACAGAACACTAGTTATTTAAATATGATTGATAGATAAATAGGCCCACTTTATTCATCCTGAAGAAGATAGAAGACATCCTGATGTCTTAACACAGATACTACAGTGCTTAAGTACTACTCACGTATATGTTTCTAGGTTTATATTATGCATTTCATACGGTCAAATTACTTTTGAGCAACTAATAAGAAGCGCGAAACGGTATGCGTTTTAGTTTCGTTTCGTGCTGGGACCCGTGGATTGATTAGAGATATCAAGTACATACAAGTCATTTTTTAAATGTTGTAGTTCGTCTTGAAAAAATGTTACGAGTACATCATCTATCAACAATTACACAGGTTCTGTTTCCATATTGCGGATTTTGGTTACGTAATATTATGTTCTAGATTTCACGTTGTGAATATATGATTTGGGCAAACAGCCGCAAAGAAGTACATTATGGGTGGTTGTTTTTTTTTTGCAGTTTTATCTAGAACAAGCGATGCTTAAACCTTTGTCTGATTCTTGTGAAACTATCCACACGACAGTTACAGTACCTAGGAGTTGACTTCAGTGATGTCACTGATGGGATGTTTCTAAAAATCCATCCTCTGTAAAACGTCTTCTCTAGTTGTCCTGCATATGTATTCGCTAATGAAGCTGTGTGTTCTGAGCCTGGATCTCTACATTTGTGTATGAACCAGCTTAGAGGGCTAAAGACAGCTTGTGTTTAAATTGAGTGTAAGGCAATTTATGCTTCTAAAGTCATGGTCAGCATTTTTGTACTGTGCTGTAAACTTGTTCTGTGCCAAGTCACATTATTTTATAGCGTTTTTATAGCGTTATCAAATCCGGTGGCGCGGTGTTAGTTTCCTGACTCCCATGTCACATGGTCTGTGATTGAAACCTGTAATACCGGTTTAATTCGTCACAGCCAGCACTCCGGTTGTAAAGTAGAAGCAGGCGAGATTTCCAGCGAAAAACACCTCCCCCTTCTTCAGGTGTGAGGGTCTTCTGCTCAGAATGAAACGCTAAAATGTAATGTAGGCTCTGAATGGGTTCAATTGTGATTTGGGCTTGATTAAGGTCGCTGCCTTTCATCTAAAACCCTACTTGAATCCTTCTAAACTAAAAATCAGTGTTAGTGAGTTCTAAATAAAGAGGTATCCAGGTAACAGTGAAACGGGCGGACAGTCTGGGGAGATCGCCCGTTTTCCATGTAAATAGTTCCCTGGTTCCGCACCCCTTGGTGTTTCTCTCGCTCTCTCTCGGGTCACCTGATCATTAGCTCGAAAGATTTGAGTGCTTTGTGTATATTCTAATGGTAGTGGGGGCAGGGTGTGTGGGAACAGGTTTGGTTGAAATTGCATTGGAGATCTATGTTCTTCACACCTGAAACATTTTCTCTGAAAGCATTTTCTTCGCTGTTTAACCGATCTTGTTACAGCATGTTACAGTTTACTATTATTAACCATATTAATTTTAAGTGCTTAATGTAAAATCTTGTAAAAATATATTTTCATTGTTCAAATATACATTAAGTCTGACTATCATATAATAAGTTAAATACAAAACTAAAGAAAAAATAGGGTTAAATATAATTCAAAATATTTTGCTAACAATGTTAACTGTTTATGAATAATAAAATGTATTAGCTAAGGAGTAGGATGGCACAGTTGTTAGTATGTTTTTTGTTTTGTTTCTTTTTCATAAATACAACAGTAGTACCTGATGTCTCAGTGGCTTTCAAAATTAAATTATGCATGCAAACCTGTGAACTAGAAAGATAACTAAGATATTCATCCATTTATAATGGTGGCAAAGTGGTTAGCATTGCTATCTTGCAGCACTGGGGTCCTAGGTTCAATTCCTGCCATCCTGTGTGTGTGGGGTTTACATGTTCTCTCTGGGTTACATGGTTTTTCTCCATATGTGTGATATGACTCCCTCTCGCACTCCAAAACATACTGGTAAGTTAATTAGTTTATGGGAAACCTGGCCCTGGTCTGTGTGTGTTTGTGTCTGTCTGTCCTGTGATGGACTGGCACTATGTCCAGGGTGTATTCTGCCTTGTGTCTGTTGCTTACTGGGATAGGCTCCAAATCCTCTGTACTGGATAAAGAGATTAGAAATGGAAGTAAAGGCACTGTGTGGATGGAACTATACACAGTGTTAGAAACCCACTATGAAATGGCAGCATCTCACTGAGAATAAAATATTTTATACTGCTGGCTTAAGGAAACAGCCTTTCCACCTCTCTTGCACATCAGTATCCATACCTAGTTATTTAAACAAATTGCCTCTAATTATAAACATCTTAATATGCTGGCTCTGTGGATCCGCATCAGCTATGTTTGCCCATTCCTTCAATTCATGTGCATCCAACACACAGTTCAATGCCAGCAACTACACATAATCTAAAATACAATCCTTATTTCAGTATCTATGTAAACATATAGTCTGTTAACTTCATCATCTTCATCAAAAGTATGCCTAACCCCATTAGGAAGTGTTCTTGTTATAAGTGTATTCCTCAGCTTTCCCCAAACTATCTTCTTCTTGCCAACATCTCTAGTCTTTTATCCTGCAATAACTCAGCCAACACTTAAATCTCCAAAAGCTGCTTGTGTTAATTTCTTTAAATCACAAATATCATGTGTAAATACTGGCCATGTAATACTCTGCATTGTGGAATAATAGTTTATTTTAAAGGGAACTAGAGAAACTAAGAACTAGAGAAATCAAGAAAGGCTTTTTTTCTAGAATTAATAAATGCACATCCTGTTCACTGGGGAAATTAAATCCACACTGAGCAATCTTCAATATGTTCAGAATATGACAGCAAGAATCCTATCAGGGATGCATTACACCTGTTTTCAAGTCCTTGCACTGGTTACCTATCAGATTTCGAGTCAACTTCAAAATCCTTATCCTCCTTATATACTGTCCTACAACTGGTATTATTGATCTCCGAATTATTGTACTTGACATGACTTCATTCAGCCTTTCCTGAACGTCTATGACAGGCAGAGAGAGTGCTGTTTCTGGTGCGATCTTTTACAGCTGACATTTCACTGTTTTAAACGAACAAGAAATTAGATTGCTCATAAATCACCTATTCTATATAAACACAGCGTAATTGCCCTCCGAAAATCTTCTTTTTCTTGTTCGTTTTAGAGACCTTGATCGAAACTGATTTTAGATGTCAGAAAGGATTTATTTTCTCTGTATTTCCTACATTGCTTTGTCGAGATTTTAACTTTATATCTAACTTTATATCTAGGCTCAGATTTCAACTATAAATCGTACAGTAATTAATAGCAGTAAATACTGATGTTTATACATAAAAAAGTCATGCCTTGGAGTATAGACCCCCAAAGGAATGCCATAGACTCAAACTGCAAAATAAACACATACAGAAAGAAAGTATTTGTATTGTAATTGCAAATCCTGGTACTGTATGAGTGATTGGTATGACTTTCCTCATTACAAATCTCTTATTAGAATTTAAATTTCTCTGTAACTCCAGGTCAGAACAGAGAAAATGTAACTGCCTTAAGGAGTTTACGATTATGAAAAATAGAAGGATAAGCATGATACGTATGTCTTCTGTCATTTTCTAAGTCATGTTACTGAGCACCAAATCTTATTGAGAATATGAATCCATTTAAGGTTTATACCATTAAAGTAACGGTTTATTCCATGCTGAAAATGTTTGTACCAGACTTTTTTGAGGCCTGTTTAATTGTGTCTGAAGTCTGATGTTGTAAATTTTATTGTTAAAAAGATCCATGAAAATGTCACTACTAAAGTTAGCTGGTACTGTTGGTACTGTAAGTGGCAAGTAGAGCTCATATTTTAGATTTTGTGTAGTTGCTAGCGTTGAACTGTGTGTTGGATGCACATGAATGAAGCGACGGACACAAGGCAGAATACACCCTGGACATAGCGCCAGTCCATCACAGGACAGACACAAACACACACACACACCAGGGCCAGTTTAAATCTAACCTCAGAACCTTTCTTTTCAGAAGACTTAGTGTCTGTATCTGCTTCATTTTCTAATTTTGGTAGCACCTCTACCTGCTTGTCTTTCTTATATGCATTTACTTTGTAATCTGTGGTCCTTTTATCTGTTTTTACATCTACTGTATTGCTTTGAGATGCCACCTTTAATGGTGATATATCAAATAAAGTTTTTTATTATTGTTATAGGGAAACATGATCAGATTGTCCCTGGTTCAGAAAAAAAAGATCTAAAGTATACTAGTTTGTCACTCTTCTAATTCCCTTTGCTAAATGACTTTTCATACTAATCTGATCAATCTAACTGCCAGTTTTCTGTGCTTTCTCTATCCTGCTAGATTTGCAATTATTCTGAAAATTTTCATCTTGAAATAACTCATTTCTAAATACCTTTTTCACTGTTAACATCTTGCAGCAACTCTGCGACAAAATATACACTCTGACAGTTCATCCTGCTACCAACATTAAATAAAACAAATCTTAAGATTTCTATATTTATGTCTTTATTTAGTGATTTCATTAGTGACAAAGGCTAAACTTTCTTGGAAAAATGTCTTTTATGTGTTGCGGAAAAAACTGACTTGCTTTAACAAAATATGTTTACAAATCCTTTCACCTGCCATTTTCGTAGTTAGAAATTATGGAACGCTCTATTAAAAGCAAGGGAGTTTTTATGTCCGTTGCAGTTCTTTTGCAACATGAATATAATTATATCGTTATTAATTTCTTGAGATACGCGATTCCATATTATATTCCCTTTTAATCAAATTCTAAAAGTATGCTTGTTGACTCCGGTATCGCGGTAGTTAAAGACTTCGATGCTTAAAATGTTTAGGGAGAAATGGAATACTGGTGTGTATGTTTTCTTTAAAGTACCGATACCAGCCATATACTGTATGTTTAAGTTCCAAAATTAATATCGTTTATGGACTTCACACGCGTTGCAGTATGCTCCTATTCTTTTTATGCTCAGGCACAAAGTAAAAGGGGATGCTTCATATTGCTTGACTAATTTTAAAAACTAAGTTAGAAATGCAGACGCTCCCTCGGTGCGCTGCTCTGGTGCGCCGGCTCTTACACAGTGCCTGTCTGCCGTAAGCGTTACAATATACATACCCAACACTGCTTGTACCCATCTGTCATGCAAATAAAACACCTTGAATTGAATTGAATTGAGGGGAGAGGGGGGGAATACTAAAGCCAATACTGGCTCAATACCCTCGATGGGCTTTGACGTGCTAATGCGTTGGTTTAAGAGTCCGGGTGTGGCAGGCTTCCAATGTCAACTCGACTCGATTGGAAGACAATGAACGTATTTTGTGATATTTAGAAATATAAATTTGTTTGGTGCGAGTGAGGTTTTATTTAATCTCTGACTAAGGGAAACGTTTCATTTTTTTCAAAGAAATGTTTGTTAAAAAATAAAGTCATAGTTCTATGGGATTCAATCACAGACCATGTGACATGGGAGTCACGAAACTACTGTAACACACAGCGCCACCAGATTTAATAACGCAATAAAAACGCTATAAAATAATGTGACTAGGCACAGAAAAAGTTTACAGCACAGTACGATAATAAATGCTGACCATGACTTTAGAAGCATAAATTACCTTACACTCAATTTAAACACAAGCTGTCTTTCTGTATGAACCTCTAAGCTGGTTCATACAGAAAATGTAGAAATGCATTAGCCTGATTATGATTAAAAAACACATAATTAAACACGCGTTTGCGATTTAAATCAGAACACGATTTAAATCAATATAAATGTTTATATTGTAACGCATACTGTCCAGCCTCCATTTCTCTATAAAAATTTACTCTGTTGCACACACACACACAATAGAAGGAGGAACCGCTGTCAGAAGGGAAGATATGTTCAAAATATCGCAAATATCGATCATGTTGCGATATTTTGAAATATAAAAGTCAATTGATTGTCCATAATATCGCTATTCTATTTTTTCGAAGAAATGTTTGTTAAAAGAAAAGTCCGGTACCAGCTGGATTTGAACACACAACCTACCAGTTGCTAGGCACGCACCTAGACCAGTCGGCTACAACACAGCTCGCATGAACAGGCAGGCGAAACAGCCCTACACAGCCCTGTCGCAGCACACGAATACCATTATTAAATTCCTTAGATACGCGATTCCATATTATATTCCCTTTTAATCAAATTCTAAAAGTATGCTTGTTGACTCCGGTATCACGTTAGTTAAAGACTTCAAAGCTTAAAATGTTTAGGGAGAAATGGAATACTGGTGTGTATTTTTTTCTTTAAAGTACCAAGACCAGCTATATACTGTATGTTTATGTTCCAAAATTAATATCGTTTATGGCCTTCACACGCGTTACAGTATGCTCCTATTCTTTTTATGCTCAGCTACTAAGATTTCCCTTCATTGGTAAATTCAATATCTACAACGGGCACAGCAAAGACGTTTTTACTGTAAGTCTTTCTACGACAGACCAACGGACCACGAGTGCCCCTGTCGGTCAACCAATCACTTACTGCGGTGCCACGCGTCATCTTGCGTCATACTGAGCGACGTCACCTGCGGTACGTGTCTGTGACGCACACTTTGAATGGCTGCATCTGTATTGTTACAAATGGAGGGTTATGAAAATGGTGAATAACAGGAATTGACCAAGTTAATTCCTCAAAGAATATCAAAGAATATACCCAAGCAGTTGATACAGATAGAGGCACATTAATTTTGTATTCTCTGGCACAGTTTTGGTAAAAAGTACCAATTCAGGCACATTTGGTTGAACAAATATTAGCAGTGACAATACAAGCACTTCACACAACATAAACATACAGCACATATGTTTTCCTATGTACAGTATGTACAGACCAGGTATCCCAAAAGCCTAACATCCTAATCACCTGGAAAAAATCCCTCTTACCTAGTATTCAACTCTTAATACCTACAAAGGCCAGAATATTATGCTTAAAATTTTTACAGTCAGGTATTACACACTAGACTCTTAGAGACAATTTCTAGTCACCCATAGCTATAACAATATGTTACATGATTTTACTATGCCTTGGAATTCCGCCCTAAGCAGAATATGTAGATTACTTCTTCCAACAAGGAGAGTTGTCTATGTGTCAGGAGAGTTGCCTTGGGAATAGTGTTTTTACCTGACAAAACATTAGGGGAAGAGAATGTAATGCCACCTAAGGCAAGAATGTTGAAGGGCGTTGTTTCTCCACAGAAGAGTGTGTCTTTAAGAGACTGCAGCTGTAGAGGGTTAAGTGTCTATATATGCTATATAGACTGCCTGCTTCCCTGCAAACAAAGAGACAGAGGGCTGGCAGTGTGTTCCAGGTTCAGGTCAGATGAAGATGCAATAGTGTGTCTCCCAAAAAGTGTGCTAATTTAGTCATGGTATTAACTACTGCTATGCCCCAGAACATGTGGGGCATGGCAGTAGTTCTGGCTGAGCCAGGGTAATTATGATAAAAGAACATACTGTATGTGGTGTTTCTCACCTGACACATGTGAAGGCATGGTAGAGAGATTGGACAAGCCAAAGCTATGGTATGCAGGCTTGTGTTTGTGTGCACTTCAGATGATTCCAGTCTGGGATGTGTTGTGAGCCAGCCTATGTTGTTAAGGTATGTGTGAAAGACAACAGGTTATGCAGGTTGCATCATTTATTTGCTTTTGTAAGTGTGTTCATTTTGTTGTTGTGTGGGAAGACAGCAGGTGGAGCAGGCTGCACCCCTCCCCCCCCCCACACACACAATGGGAGCAAGGTTAAGTCCTAGGAAGCCAGAGGGGATCCATCCATGAGTACTTAATAAAAGCCTGGAGTTTAGGAAGCATCCCAACAGAATAAGGCTATATGGAAGGCCACTCAGATGTCTGTCATACCCAAATGAATGGAAGTATTTTGAGCTGAAGTGTGCAAAATGATTCTGTGTGAGAAAGTGAGTGAACAAAAAATGAGTGGCCAGAGGGACCCAGCATATGTATGAAGTTCAGAGTGGTGTGGATGGTCTATCCAGCTACTGACCTCTGGTGCTGCTCTTAGTGTGTTGAAAGCATATGGTGGCAATGGGACCTTATAGGACACCACTGATGGATGTGTAAAGACAGAGTTGGTTGGGCATGAAGTAGGTGTGCCAGCAGCTGGTAGTTTATACAGGCTAGTGGTGTAAGGTGGAGGCATCAGTAGCTTGTAGCTGTGTGTAATAGGCAGGAATACGAGTAATGGTATAATGGTGTATTGTATTGGTGGAAAATGAATGAGCCCATAGCTGCCAGTGTAATGAGTGGTGTGATATGTGTGAGATACTGAACCTGATGGCACATAGTTGAGTTGCCAGCAGCTGTTAACCCACATGAGTTGGAGGGTAGAATGATTGAATATGAGATGAGCCGATAGCTGCTAGTTTGAGAGTGTGATTGTTACACTATCGACCAGAATTGCTCAATGATAATGTTAAAGCTTGGAGCGGGAGAAGGCTCCACAATAGTAGCTGACTTGGCTGTTGCCGTGTCAGACCACTGGCAAGGTAAAGCAGGAGGTTGTGTGGTTGAGCCAAATATGAACTATTGAGAGAGAAGTTTACACTGCTACTTGAAAAGGAACTAGTGGGAGAGGTGGTTGTCCATGTCCTGCTGCCCTGATTCTATGAGTGAAGGGCTAGTGATGTGGTGAGGGATAAAGCTTTGAAATCAAGAGGTATATTAGGACCTTGAATATGACCTTGGAGAAGGTCGTAGAAGCTTGGATTGACATGTAAAGCAATAAGACACGGTCTTATGGGATCACACCAAGGGCAGTGTGACTTGGCATGGAGTTCTCTGAGCCTGGTATACTGCAAGCAAAGGGCTCAGAGTTTAATTGTAGCCCAGACAGAGCAACAGAAAAATAAAAATAATATTAATGCTTAGGTCACCTCATGTACTAGAATTCCCCTGAAGAGGGGGTGACTGACATTATTACGGTCAGAGGAGAGTACATTGTACCAGAGATAGGTGAAAAAATGATAGGGCATGTCTGTCGGCATGGGCCAGCCTGGATCAACACCAGTATTGTGTGCCCTGGCTGGCATCACACAATTTTCCACTTTGTAATTTTGTCTGTATGGGGTCTGGTATTTGTTTCAGCTGTAATAATTGCGAATTAATCTACACTTGTCATGCATTAATAATTATACAATATATAGCAGCTTTTTCTTGGCTGGAAACGTTTTTTTTTCTGTGTGACAGATTGCACCATATGCAGTATGACTACAATTTTGTTTTCTCACAGGGCTCTAACTAGCTATGTATAATGACTTAAACTGAAGGAGAAAAACTTTTCTCATCATTGTTTTGAAATTTTAAATATATTTCAATTATATTTTTTAATTGAAGATGCAAAGGTGTAATTAGACTTGTTTTGAACTCTTACCATTTTTAAAAATAAAACTAGTTTCACAAATAAAAACGTAATAGCTAATTAAACATCAGAACTGATTAATGACTTTAAGCATGCAATAAGAATTCTTAATAATTTAAGTATATTGATTATATCTTACATTTTAAATCCCATTGCTAACAATGTAATAGTGAAAACACTATATTACCACCAGTTGGTCTTCTAATACGGTAATATTATGTTACCTTATTGATCAAAGTAACTAAGGACACCAACCACAAATCAATGTCTTGGGTGTTTCAATAGTTAAATACAAAAGGAAATTTAATGTGTCAAAATAAACTAACCGGTAATGCATTTAATAATATAAAAAAGGTTGGGGAGCAAAACGAAATAATAATTAAATGAGTGAAAGTAGAGTTAAGATTTTAAGTATTCTTATAAATTGGAATAGGTGATGTTAATACTATATAATATTTAATGAGCAAATATGGAGGAGAGTTTAAAGCAAACAATATAAGAATGAAAGCAGAATAAAAGCAGAAAATATGTACTGATCTTTTAGAATCTCATATGACTGAAACAGCATCTTATGAATTACTAAGATTTCTGCCATAGTTTTGAGAATCTCAATGTCACGCCCTCTGTAGCCAGAGGACGCTCCTTCTCTGTCCTGTCCCTAATTTCTGGTCTGCTGTCCTTCCAGTCTCTCTCTTTCCCTTGGGCTATATATTTCCGGGTCTTGCACTCTGCCAGGGCTCAGCATTGACGTTCGGATGTCCTGAGACCCGCCTAGCACCAGGTCGCCCCACGTCCGCTACCTGAGGGCATAGGTTTCTATACGGCACTCCTGAACTCTTTGCACTATGAGCCCGGGCCTTTTTCCCGTCTCGCCGCTACGCATATGGGTCTTTTTCCGCTCTCCTGCTGCCCTCGGGTTGTCCCTTTGGACATCCTTGACACTCAAAATATGATCTCATAATATGGAATTGCATATCTAAAGAAATTAATAACGATATAATTATATTCATATACTGTAGCACAGACAGTAGTACAAGACTTTCTATTGATATGTGTACGGCTGTTTCAGTGCTTTCCATGTGACTTTGTCTGTGGCATGATGGCTTAAGCCTATGCCTTATATGTCTGAGATCTGTGGGTCAAGCCCTGTTATCACCATGACTTTTCTTTTAACTGGTAAACATGTCTTTGAAAAATTAAAATAGCAAATATTATGGACACTATTTTGACATTTTTTATATTTCTAAATATCACAACATGTTCGAAGCTAAGTCATTTATTAATAACAACGAATAATTTTAAACTGCTACTGATATTATTATTGATAATAAATATTAACAACACTATATTGAATTTTTTGGTATTTCTAAATATCACAAAACACATTTTAAAGACCTCGACTTGTGAACATTTTCACAGCCTCTACATGAAACTATCAGTGAAATAATTCCCTTTTTGTAAACCTTAGGTTTTTCATCGATACGTAATTACGCACTAACTGAAACACTGGGGGGACCGCTGTGTACACATGTTCACAACACGAGAAATACTGCTCAATATGGCTTTATGTGTTAAGAACCATAGGAAGCAGAACGGAGCAGTCTCCAATTATCAAAACTCGTTCAATTGTGGTTCTTTTGGAAACATTTTAACATGTTACTTGTAATTACACTGCTGTCGATATTGTAGTAGTAGACAAAATGAAACGGTTGGAGTTTGTAATGTAGGGATTTCTATATTTATGTCTTTATCTAGTGTTTTCATTAGTGACAAAGGCTGAACCGGCTTGCCTGCCACACACACACACCTCGGGACGGTGACATCACTGCCTTTCATATGAAAACATTTTGACACCGCACTCAACAATCTCAGGAAGAACACAAAACAGCCTGTTAACAGCTTTTTCTTTAGTACATTTATTTGAACATTTCCATCAATCGTACAAGCATTGAAAAACTGTCCAATCCCTAGTTCTTCAGGCATTTTCTTTTTCGCTGTGGGAGTGCTCCCACTGGTGCTGGTCTCAATATCACTCCAGCGCTTTATAGTTAAAATTAGGTTTCCAATAACGCCGCAGCAAAATAACAGACATAATCTCCCTTGCTTTTAACCGAGCATTTCATAATTTCTAAGAATGAAAATGATTTTAACTATGCGACACTTATCATTCAACGAGAGCACAAAATATCACAATATCACATGTTTACACTGTTAACTGTTCAGGAAAGGGTGAATGAAAGAAGTCATGTCAAGTACAATAATTCGGTGATCAATAATAACAGTTGTAGGACAAGACACAAAAGATAGTGAAAACTTAAGCTTTTTAAGGCTAAAACTAAAATTCAGTCTACAAATTAAGGTAAATGAAAATTAAGGATGTTAAAGTGCTAGAGGTGTAAAAAATACAAAAATGCACATGAGCAAAAAGTTTTAGAAATGGAGCAGGTGTTACTTTAAAATAAACAAACAGAAAAAAGCAATGACTAGACATAGTGCGGAAGAGAGATGCAGGAACACTTGTTTAGATATACAAAAAAATCACAGAAAGGTGTGTGTTACAAAAGAACATGCACACATGAAATAGATTTAGCAGAGAATGAGGAATCAGAAAATTAGCACACATAAAAACAGCAATTCTGTCAGCGAACATGGTTTCACAGAGGGCTTCTCAGATAATTGGGCATTCAGGTAGATTGCCAGGTGAAAGGATTTGTAAATATATTTTGTTAAAGCAAGTCAGTTTTTTGCAACACATAAAAGACATTTTTCCAAGAAAGATCTGATGACGAGGAAGAAAAATCACCCGTTTTTCGCGCATAACAAGTGGTTATTAACTATCATAATAGCTTTTAAAGTCATGCAATGTCTAAGCTAAGCAGGAACACATCATTATAGATGCAGCCATTCAAAATGAGCGGGGTTTTACCGCGGCGGGCATGTTGCATTATAACACTTCATATTGCGTCATACCGTATAATATCGCAATAAGATAATAGTATCCGGAATTACCACCAGGTGGAGCTAATAAAGCTTAACCTCTCACGTACAGCATTTGAGCTGTCACCAGAAAACACTCGGTTTCGAATCCTGATCACTGCTGAGGGACAATCTTTATTTAATTAAGAATTTAAGTTGTCTACTCTTTAGACTTTTAAATTTAAACTGTGTATTGCTGCATGTTAATCATTATACATTAAAAAGTTGGTATATTTTATGAAAGCAAGATTGCTCAGTTAGACAAAAGTACACAACCTACCACCTTTATCATAAATATTTTAATTATGCAGAAATATCTTATGCATCAAAGTCTTTACTGAAGATATTACTAATAGTATTAATAATGAATGACCTTGGACAAGCTGTAAACTCAAAGTATTACCCTGGTCCACATTCTTTGTAACCGTCTTTGTAAACGAAAATACTTTATTTTTTCATTGACAAAAAGTAACACCACAGCATTTCGTTGATCCGATCACGCATTCGTTTCCAATCATACAAAGTAATTCTTGAGAATCTCCGATTCACCATGCCTTTCACATGCTCATAAAAGATATTAATTTAGGAACATAAACATATTACTGTATGTAAACTGTACTGTATATGGCTGGTCTTGGTATTTTAAAGAAACATTTTAAACATCAAAGTCTTACATGTGGTTATTTCGGAAACGTTTTTACGTGCTCCTTCTGACCATATTATTGTACGTTTATGTACTTTGTGAAAAGTGATCGTTTTAACCTTTTCTGCGAATATGCTTGTTATTGGAGTAAACAAAAGCATACTTTTAGAATTTGATTAATAGGAAATATAATATGGATTCGCGTATCTAAATAAATTAATAACAGTATAACTATATCCTGGTACTGTTGCATAAACAGTAGTATGAGACTTTCCATTGCTATGTGTGTGGGTGTCACGTGCGGTGACGCGAGTTGCCTTGGTGGCGTGACAGCTTAAGTGATTGATTTTTAACCCTAAAGCCGGGTGTTCAAACCCAGCTGTCGCCATAAGTTTTCTTTTAACAAATAAACATTTCTTTGAAAAACTAAAAAAGCAAATATTATTGGCATTATATTGACATTTTTTATATTTCTAAATATCAGAAGATATGAAACCTGTCCTGGATAAAGTGGTTAGAAAATAGTTGGATTTACACCTGTAAAAAGTGTTCCAATTTTAATACGATATGGAAGACATTATTCATAATAAATGATCTTGTATGGTCTGTACCATGAAAATTTCTAGAGGAGACACGTTGAGTATCTTCTCTGTTTACACTTGGAAGAACATTCCAATGTTAATGCGACACTAAAGATATTTTTAATAACCATTTAAATCTGAAGCTGTTAACTCTATTTCAGACCTGCACACCTTGACATCTGCATGTCAAGATCATAGTTCATCATACGTGAATGAGTCAAATTAAAAGTAAAATGTGTTTACAAAGAAAGGGGAATACAGTTATCAGCTGGGGATTCAAACCTGGGCTTCACTGCTACCTGTGTCAGCCAGTTGAGCTAAAGGGCAATTTCTCCTTTGCCTACTGGCTGAGGTCCCTGCTAGATATTCAGAGGGAAAGGCAGTGACGCTACCACACTGGAGAGCAGGCACAGCCTGTAATGTCGGGCGTATGCCTTAAATATATTTAGATCTTTAAATTAATATTGTTATTGATTTCTTTAGCCTCACAACATTGTCCAATAATACTCTTCCTGTGTATAATTTTTAGTTAAGCAGGATTTTAACTACAGACCATAAAAAACAGGATTCACTTTTTTCATATATTAAATATTCACATATTAAACTTAATAAGGTCAGAAGGAGCACGTAAAACGTTTCTGAAATAACCACATGTAAGACTTTGATGCTTAAAATATTTAGGAAGAAAGTGGAATACTGGTGGGCATTTTTTCTTTAAGCTACCAATACCAGCCATATACAGTTTGTAACATAGGGATTTCTATATGTATGTCTTTATTTAGTGGTTACAATAGTGACAAAGGCTAAACTATTAGTTTCAGTAACGCATACGCTGTATGGTTACATACATGTTTGTAATGAAAATATAGTGTTGATGATATTTATTATCAATAATAATATCAGTAGCAGTTTGAAATTATTCGTTGTTATTAATAAATGACTTAGCTTTGAACATGTTGTGATATTTAGAAATATAAAAAATATCAATGCAGTGTCCATAATATTTGATATTTTAGTTTTTTAAAGAAATGTTTACTGGTTAAAAGAAAACTCATGGAGACAGCAGGGCTTGACCCACGGACCTCATACATATAAAACACAGGCTAAAGCCATCACACCACAGATGCAGTCACATGGAAAGCAGTGAAACAGCCGTACACATATCAATAGAAAGTCTTATACTACTGTGTGTGCTACAGTATATGAATATAATTATATCATTATTAATTTCTTTAGATACGCAATTCCGTATTATATTACCTGTTAATCAAATTCTATTTACACCAATAATGAGCGAATTCACAGAAAAGGTTAAAACATTATCACTTTTCACAAAGTATATAAACTTAATATGGTCAGAAGGAGCACGTAAAAACGTTTCCATAATAACCACATGTAAGACTTTAATGCTTAAAATGTTTACAGAGAAAGTGGTGTGTATTTTTTCTTTAAAAAACCAATACCAGCCATATACATTTTACATAATATGTTTATGTTCCTAAATTAATATAATTGATGATTATCAGACATGTTATGCTTGTCTTCTTTTTATGCTCAGCTACTAAAATTTCCCTTTAGTTGTAAAATTCTATATAAACATTCAATACTAAGTGGATTAAAACATGCACAGTAAACAGATTAAATGATTAAATCTTTTCACTACCGACCAATGCACCACGACTGCCCCTGTCGGTCATTTTGGCCAGCCAATCATGTACCGCGGTATGATGTAGGTAGTTGCGTGCAGTACGGGTTTGTACCGTGCACCTTGAATGGCTGCATCTGTACATTGGGGAAACAGGAAGGAGACTCAGAGACCACTGTAAAGATGAAAGATTTCTCCAAGCCTAATTTTTCTCATTTTACCTCTGATGGCCATGATCACACTAATCTCTCCGTCTGTGTTCTCAAATATGTTTTCTTAACATCAGAAAGACTTCAGAAAATAAAATTATTCCACAGCTAGGATCACAACTTTCCCCTTCTCTCAACGATAGACTAATTTTCTTCTACATTTTCTCTATTCATTGTAGGTTTCTTTTAACACCTCTCTTCACCTGTCCTGACTTCACACTATCTGATTGGCCACTCTGTCTGTCCCGTGCTGCCACCTCCCACTACTCTTCTCTCCAAGCTTTTGTTCTCCTATACTACATTACTTTTACTTACTACCCTGTCTTTCTCACACCTGAAGAAGGCTCACGCCGAAGCATTGTGTTTTCTTTCTTCTCTTTTCAGCATGGAATAAACCTATTGTTCCTTTGCAGCCTACGCATGCTGACGCAGCTACCCACCTGAACTACTTCGTATTATAAATATTAGTAACAAATGAAAAAAATAGAAGCCACTAGCATTAGCATGACATTATGATGTAACTGAAATCACATAAGCATGGTTAACAGAAAATGATGGATATTAATACACAGCATTCAGAAGAGACAAAGAAGAAGAGGTAGATGTTTAGTATTACATCTGAAAAAGAGCATAGGCATAGGAATGTAACTAGGATGAATCAAGAATTTTTTACCTTTGAATTTTTTAAAAAGCATAAAATGTGTGTCAGATATAAAAAAAAAATGGAAGGGCATATTGCTTGGAGAATTCCACAGAAAAGCATAAATTTTACAGGTACTAGAAGCAATTGAAGATTTTATTAAGAACTTAAAAAACCCCAAGAGCCTAATATACTGAAATAAATGAGGGATGTTATTGTAGTAGATTGGTGTTCATTTGAGATAGTTAGAATTTGTCTCTAATTTTAATATATAGTGGATATACTCCTTATTCATCTGAGATAAAGGGAAAGAGGAGATGACTCAACAGATGAAATACAAGAGTTAATCTCTTATAGTGTCAGTCACTGCTTAGCTGGTGAATTGTATAATATATCTGGAATGTTTTACAAAGACCACAGCCTATTCATGCCACCCATCCAAAAAACAGTTTGTTGTATGTGCATCTCTGCCATCACCTCAAGTTCTTCTTTATATATGCTTAACTAAAACTGACCTGTCTTGAGTGGTTACCAGATTACACTTATGGATTGCTGGCTATGCATTAAAGATTTTTAATAATGCATAGCCATTAATCCATATAAACAATACAGTAATTGGCAATGTGGTAATTCCTTGGAACCCCTAAATGTAGTTCACATTTTCAAATTTTAAATAATATACAACATGTTTTAAAAGTGAGTGGAGTGAGAACAGTGTGTGGGGTGGGGTTAATCAAGAAATTAACAAAATCAAGAGTCTTGCCAGAAGGCTGGCAAAGACTAGGTTATCAGCTTTTAAATTTGTTAAACATGAGTTGTTGGGCAAAACAATAAAGGTAGCAGATATTGTGGAAGGCACAAAGGTTGTTTAAAAAAAACAATCAAAATTAACAATTGTAGCGGCGAGGCTTATTAAAGTACAGGAATTAAGTTTTCTGCTCCCTTGCCATTCCCTCTCTCTTTCATCTCAGTGGTGCTTAATACAGAGAGGCCATTCCATTTGGTTCCAATTAAGGTGTTTTTCTAGCTGATAGAGTGTCCTGATAAGGAACAACTCCCAATTCCTGAGATTCTCCAGCAACCTTAACAAATGGTTATCTGGCACCTAAAAGTCTGAGATTCCAAGGGAAAGTGTTATCCAAGGTTGGTTGACAACCCTAAGGTCAGAGTGCATGGTTACTCATCATCAGCCAATCAGGAACTGGTAGGGCAGGTTAACCCCACGTGGGTCTCTGATGCCCATGAAACTTTCAACCAATGAGCAACCTGCAGTTCCCAAGAGCAGAACAGTTCCCAAGTGCAGGACATTCTCGCAGCGCACCTGCTGGACATTCAGTCTCAGCCTCCTAAACATCCTCAGACTCAACCCGGACCACCACGCAACGGCCAGTGTGTCTGAGTACCAGAACTTTCCTTTGTTCTAAGAGTCAAGAGCAGAGGTTACCAGCGCGTAACCAAAGGATCCACCCGAGGTTAGCATCAGCAGCAAGCCTCATGAACAGGTTGGAACTGTGGACAGCTGAATCAGTATTTAGAATTAGCGCTTCATCAGGAACGAACCGGTCCTCTTCCTGACCTGCTGGGACCCACAGTCACTTTTCTCCTGTGCACAAACTCTGCTAGTTTCAGCCAGCAGTAACTAGCGAGTCTTCAGTGAGCACGTCGCAAGCCGCACCGAGCACTGCTTGGTGCCGAGCCAGAGAGCGCCGATTGGACAGCAACAAGCCTGCCACTGCTTCTTTGTGCCTGCAGGAGATCTGACTCCACGGATGGATGAGTATTCAACTTCCTGCATTACCACTCGAGAATTCAATTGTTACCTCAACCAGAGTTGATATCAATTTAATAATGAGTGATGTACTTGTTTTGAGTATCTAGTGTAGAAATTGTAACCAAGCTCATTTACGAAACAGTCTAAATGAATGATATACTGAATGTATGTCCTCTTGGTATGTTTAACTCTGCGTGACTGAATGAATATGCCTTTTGTATTCTGCTATCCCTCACGATAAGATCTGTTATGTTTATATGCACATTTTATGTATGAATAAATGTATCTTCGTATATTAGTACCAGTGTGTGTGTGTGGGTTGTTTGAGTAATCCAACAAGGTTGGATTCTAATACCATCAAAAGAATCATTTTGTGACTTACTGCCACAATTAATAATTGTCCCAGTTAAGCACAAAACCCCTACATTTACTGGTGTCTCGTGAGAGAACGCTACACAATCAAAGTCACAAGCCCTATACAGTGGTGTGAAAAAGTGTTTGCCCCCTTCCTGATTTCGTATTTTTTTGCATGTTTGTCACACTGAAATGTTTCAGATCATCAAACAAATTGAAATATTAGACAAAGATAAAGTAAACACAAAATGCAGTTTTTAAATGAAGGTTTTTATTATTAAGGGAAAAAAAATCCAAACCTACATGGCCCTGTGTGAAAAAGTGATTGCCCCCTAAACCTAATAACTGGTTGGGCCACCCTTAGCAGCAACAACTGCAATCAACCATTTGCGATAACTGGCAATGAGTCTTTTACAGCGCTGTGGAGGAATTTTGGCCCACTCATCTTTGCAGAATTGTTGTAATTCAGCCACATTGGAGGGTTTTCGAGCCTTAACCACTTTTTTAAGGTCATGCCACAACATCTCAATTGGATTCAGGTCAGGACTTTGACTAGGCCACTCCAAAGTCTTCATTTTGTTTTTCTTAAGCCATTCAGAGGTGAACTTGCTGGTGTGTTTTGGATCATTGTCCTGCTGCAGAACCCAAGTGTGCTTCAGCTTGAGGTCACGAACAGATGGCCGGACATTCTCCTTCAGGATTTTTTGGTAGACAGCAGAATTCATGGTTCCATTTACCACAGCAAGTCTTCCAGGTCCTGAAGCAGCAAAACAGCCCCAGACCATCACACTACCACCACCATATTTTACTGCTGGTATGATGTTCCTTTTCTGAAATGTTAAGTTACTTTTACGCCAGATGTAATGGGACACACACCTTCCAAAAAGTTCAACTTTTGTCTCGTCAGTCCACAGAGTATTTTCCCAAAAGTCTTGGGGATCATCAAGATGTTTTCTGGCAAAACTGAGACGAGCCTTTATGTTCTTTTTGCTCAGCAGTGGTTTTGGTCTTGGAACTCTGCCATGTAGGCCATTTTTGCCCAGTCTCTTTCTTATGGTGGAGTCATGAACACTGACCTTAACTGAGGCAAGTGAAGCCTGCAGCTCTTTGGATGTTGTTGTGGGGTTTTTTCTGACCTCTTGGATGAGTCGTAGCTGTGCTCTTGGGGTAATTTTGGTCGGCCAGCCACTCTTGGGAAGGTTCACCACTGTTCCATGTTTTCGCCATTTGTGGATAATGGCTCTCACTGTGGTTCGCTGGAGTCCCAAAGCTTTAGAAATGGCTTTATAACCTTTTCCAGACTGATAAATCTCAATTACTCTGTTTCTCATTCGTTCCTGAATTTCTTTGGATCGCAGCATGATGTCTAGCTTTTGAGGATCTTTTGGTCTACTTCACTTTGTCAGGCAGGTCCTATTTAAGTGATTTCTTGATTGAGAACAGGTGTGGCAGTAATCAGGCCTGGGTGTGGCTAGAGAAATTGAACTCAGCTTTCCATAGATGTGATAAACCACAGTTGATTTATGTTTTAACAGGGGGGGCAATCACTTTTTCACACAGGGCCATGTAGGTTTGAATTTTTTTTTCCCTTAATAATAAAAACCTTCATTTAAAAACTGCATTTTGTGTTTACTTTATCTTTGTCTAATATTTCAATTTGTTTGATGATCTGAAACATTTCAGTGTGACAAACATGCAAAAAAATAAGAAATCAGGAAGGGGGCAAACACTTTTTCACACCACTGTACATATGAAATAGTTAAGCAGGTACACTGTTCATAGATGGGTTTTGCATCAATGTATAGTTTAATTTATCTGTTTTTTTCACAGATGTTCTCTCATCCTAGCGTTAATCCCGCATCAGCAGGATCCGCTTGTCGGCACGCCTGTCTCCATTTGGTGGTTTGAACCAAAACTTTGAGCTGACGTTGCCGTTAAATGTGACTGAGAACACTCCAACTGGCGCGTCACTCCGCCTGCCGTCGGAGGGGGGGGGAGGAGAACAAAGTAATGTAGCCAATTCATAGAGGGGGGATTATTAGGAGGCATGGGAAATTTGGCCAGGACGCCGGGTTTACACACCTACTCTTTTTGAGAAACACCCTGGGATTTTTAATGACCACAGAGAGTCAGGACCTCGGTTTTTTATCTCATCCAAAAGACAGCGCTCATTCTTTTACAGTATAGTGTCCCCATCACTATACTGGGGCATTAGGACCCACATGGACAGCAGGGTGAGCACCCCCTTCTGGCCTCACTAACACCTCTTCCAGCAGCAACCTTAGTTTTTCCCAGGAGGTCTCCCATCCAGGTACTGACCAGGCTCACACCTGCTTAGCTTTAGTGGGTTGCTAATTGTAAGTTGCAGGGTGACATTGCTGCTGGCTTTTTTTTTTCACAGATGTTAACAATGTAAAAATGAAAGATGAAAACCAATAAGAAACTAAATTATGTAATTTATATGCAACTACAAATTAAGTGCTGGGATAACACAAGAACCCAGAGAAGTAACTATACTTTTGTTACTTTGGACAAGTTCTAATTACATTAAAACTAGTAGATAAATATGAAGGGATAGTGCACTTAATACTTTAGTATATGTCATTATTTAGCCTGACAGAGGAAATAACAGCTGTGGCTGGAATTGTGGATAGCAGGCAAGTATTTATGTATAAGAGAGTGAAAGTGAGAGATTACAGTTTGACCTCCTCTCTGACATCCATTTAACAACACTATTTCAGTAGTTTGGTGAAATTCTACCTTTAATAAGAGTCTTTAAATTTGTGTTAGGACACAGATAACTGTAGTTTCAGTACTTTGGACAAATTCTAATAATGACAAAATGAGAGAACAAATATAGCATTCTCAATACTTAAGGATTAACTTGTCTGACTAGTTGGACACAGCCAGAGGCAAGGTACAGGGGAATAAATTACTATGGCAACCTGAACTGCAAACAGGGTGCAGGCATAAGGGATAGTGTGAGCTGCAATTGAAGATCCCTGACCTGGCGTAGACTGATGCCACACACATGTAACCCTCATGATGGAGTGGACACCAGTAGCATGTGGACTCGCACGGAGCACAGGATGGCTTGACTCATCTATTTTGGACACCTCTATCCTCCTGAGAGGTTTTTCTGTCCACCGTCAGGACAGGACAATGGACTCAGGGAAGATCAGAGGCGGAGGGGTGTGCATCATAGTTAATAACTCCTGGTGTACAGCTGTGGAGACTGTTTAATCATCATGCTCTCCACACCTTGAACACCTGACAATAAGATGTTGCCCATTCTATCTACCGAGAGAATTTACATTGGTAGTTCTCACAGCGGAGTATGTTCCGCCACAGGCAAACACCACAAAAGCACTGGAGGAACTACATGAACACCTTAGCAGACATGAAAACTCATTCCCCGAGGGTGCATTCATCACAGTGGGGGACTTCAATGGTGCGAATCTGAAGAAAATCATGCCAAACCTGCATCAGCATATCAATTGCCTGACGCACAGAACAAACACGTTGGACAAAGCTTACACTCCCTTCCAGGATGGCTACAAAGTGCTCCCCTGACCTTCTTTGGCAAATCTGACCACACCGCCATCCTGCTACTCTCTGTCTATAGGCAGAAACTCAAGCATGAGAGGCCTGCGATAAGGACCACCCAGCGCTGGTCAGAGGAATCGGACTGTATTCTAAGTCACAGCTTTGCAACGACTGACTGGTGGATTTTTCGCGAAGCTGCCAGGAACGACATTAATCTGTATGTGGACTATGCTACTAGCTATATTAGCAAATGCATAGATGTTGTCCTCAGGATTACTGTTTGCAGATAACCAAATAAAAAAACCATGGGTAAATGGCAAAGTACGAGCTGAACTCGGAGCTTGAACATTCACCTTCAACTCTGGAGACAAGGACAAGTACAGAAAATCCAGATCCAATCTTAGAAAAGCCATCAAAAAAGCCAAATATAACTACATGGTAAAGCTGGAATCACACTATTACAACGACCGGGACACTCGGAATATGTGGAACGGAATCCGCACCATCACAGATAACAAAATGAAACACAACAACACGACACATACTGCTTTTTCCCCCGATGAACTAAATTCATTTTATGCAGGTTTGAAGTCAATAACACGGAACCAGTTAAGGAAATCCCAGTAAACCAGGGGCAACACCCGCTGCCTGTCTCCAGAGGTGAAGTGTACAAAGTCTTCAAAAATACTAATCCACGGCCCCAATGTTATCCCTGGTCTTGTCCTGAAAGCCTGCGCAGAACAACTAGCAGACATCTTCATAGACATATTTAATCTCTCCCTCACTCAATACACAGTCCCCTCTTGTTTCAAGAAAACCATCATCGTCTCAATCCCCAAGAAAACCGGAGTCAACTGCCTAAATGATTACCGCCCTGTTACACTCATATCCATCATTGTGAAGTGCTTCGAGTGGCTGATCAATGCACACATCACCTCCTTACTGCCCGACACCTTGGACCCACTGCAATTTGCATACTGACAAAACAGATCAACCGAGGACGCCATTGCCACTGCTCTACACACTACCCTCTCACACCTAGACAAGAAAGAAACATATGTGAGAATGTTGTTTGTTGATTACAGCTCAGCATTAAACACCTTCGTACCCTCAAGGCTTATCACCAAGCTCTAAGACCTAGGACTAAGCTCCAATTTCTGCATTTGGATCCTGGTCTTTCTGACAGGTGAAAGTAGGCACAAATACATCCTCCACCCTGACTCTGAACATTGACTCCCTCCAGGGCTGCATACTCAGCCCTCTCCTCTACTCCCTATTCACCCAGGAACAAAACAAACTTGATCATCAAGTTTGCAGATGATACAACAATCATCGGCTTGATCATGAACGGTGATGAGTCCACGTACAGGGAGGAGGTAGAAACGCTGACAGCATGGTGTCAGGATAACAACCTCTCTCTGAACACCAGCAAAACTAAGGAGCTGATCGTGGAATACAGAAAGCATCGAGGAACAGACCACACACCTATTCACATCAGCGGGTCCGCAGTGGAGAGAGTCGACAGTTTCATATTCCTAGGTATCAACATCACAGACGATCTATCCTGGACCCACCACACCAACCTCGTAGCCAAGACAGCACAGCAGCGCCTCTTCTTTCTCCGCAGACTAAAGAAGGTTGGCATGCTGTCACACATCCTAACAGATTTTTACAGGTGCACCACTGAAAGCATCCTAACCGGCTGCATCACTGCCTGGTATGGTAACTGCTCCGCCCAAGAACGCAAGCTACTCCAGACGGTGGTGAAACTGGCTCAAAACACTACTGAACATCGAGGATATATGCTCTGTTACATGCCTCAAGATGGCCAGGTCTATCCTCAGGGATCCCAGTCACCCCAACAACAACTTGTTCTCTCTACTACCATCCATAAAATGGTACCGAAGTATACAGACCAAGACCACCAGGTTTCATAACAGCTTCTTCCCCAAGGCAGTAAGACTGCTAAACAGCCAACCACAGCAGATGCCTGCAGTTACCCAAACGGCCACTGGCGAATGGGCAACTTCCTTGAACTGACAGGGTGCACAGGTGCCCTCCTGTCACTTGCACTTCCAGAAAACATATGAAGAGCATTAAATACCTCCTATCCTTGTGGTACTTTCACACAATCTGTAAATTGTTTTGTAAATTGCAATTGTGTAATTTATTGTATCCTAATGTTAATCTAATCCCTATAAATTCCTTTCCTTCTACTCTTCTATCCCTCTTAACGAGCTCACAGAAAAAGCATTTCATTGCCAACAACACCGCTGTATGCTGTACTGTTTGTGCATTTATAAATAAACCTTGATTGATTGATTACAAAACAATGCAACTCAGATGCTTATGTTCTACAAACTCAGAAACAGAATGCTTGCCCTTTAACCATACATCTCATGTAATACCTTGCAGGACAAGTAGAGAAGTACCATGCACCTTAAATAAAACAATATAATTTTAAGATAATTTTCCCTATCTACTGTACAACATGGATGCTCAAAAAGCGAATCGGAATCTATCTCTCGATTCTGAAAATAAAATACAATGTTGGTATTGTATTCCTTATTATAATTAACCAGATGAATTCACCCGGAAATGCCCTTTGATCATCAGTGTTTATTTGCTTTTAGCTCCCATGCAGCTAGGGAAACACCTCAATTTCTACCCATCATTCCCAGACCCTACGGTATGTTTAGGCCTTGAAATAAATTATTTGAACAGCAAAAGTGATAAACTTTGATGTCACTAATTCATAAAAAAATAAAAGGATATTGCAGCTCTTAAATCAGTTCAGAGAGGTGTGACCAGATACATTCCTAGGTACAACAGATTGCCTAAATTGACAGGATAGAAGACTTGCACCTTATTAGTCCTGAACAGAGAATATTATGACGTTGACCTTATTCAAGCATTCAAAATCTTCAAAGACTTTGATGTACTGTAGGCAACCCAGTGCACTTCTTCAGAAGTGACACTGAATGGTGGATATTCTATATCCTGGTGCTATTGAAGATCTCAGAAATATATCATTGTGTACATTTATATTTAATGCCATACCATAAAATCAAAGTGTTCTTAAAACTATAAAAACTATTGGCCTGCATATATAATTTACATAAGTCAACAATTTAACAGCCTTTCTTAGACCAGCAAAAACTAATATCCTGTGTAATGATGAAGGAAATTTTACAAATCAGATAAATAATCTTCAAGTAAATAGTGTGTGATGTTTGGTCACATATCAATAACAATACTTGTTTTTAAAGATATGTATTAATTTGTAATAAATATAGGAAAGTATCAACTGGCTGTAAGTTTAGTTAGCAGTTTCCATTCTCTTTTCAGTTTCATTTGTTTATGTCTTTTTTTAAAGCACTTATATTTTCTTTTTCATACTGTAGTGTTATGATGTAGTTAGTTGAGTTTAGCAGGATGAATTGGAAGAAAATAAAAAAACCTGTAAGTGTTTTCTGAATAAGGAAATTTAAAACAAATACATGGAAAGCAATATTAGAAGCAGGGAGCCAATTAAAATGAAAAGAAATAAATGAAAACTCTTCCTTCACATACATTCATAAATTCACATAAGTTCATAATATTGCATACTTTAATTTGTCATTCTCTTATTTTGTTGGAAATGATTGTGGATAAGCAGATGTGTCTGTTATGCCTGGACCAACAGGGGCTCATATTCTCTGTTTTCCCTGGTAGACTGAGACATTTTCACAAGGAATCATAGTTCTCCCATAGCTCTAATTTGCGCAGCCGTGTTGCCTTTCACTCCGCCCTTCTCCCTACTATTCAGGTACCCAATCATCCAATTAATCCATCTCCTTAAACTCCTAGTTAATCCCAAAATGTCACAGAACAAGCCATCATTTAGCGACAATACCACTCTCGGCACAATCCCCAGTGGACGTGGTAGCAATACATAACACCATTTCATTCACGGTTAATAACAGAGTGAGGTATTTGAAATCTATGCTTTTTAATGAAAAAATATATTTGTTATGAATCAAAATCTATACATAAACAATTAAAAAAGAAATACACATTAACCTAATTATATTAAAGTGGTGAGTAGCTAACTTTAGACTACTTTATACTTCTGCACTGAATAGAAATTGATATTATACTTGTACTAATCAGCTAAAAATCACCATATTGTTATTCTGTTCTGAATTATTTTACAAAACTTTATTTGAGAACTGTCCTTGGAGAAGCTATTGGATTTTTTACATGAAGTTTGTTAACTAAACCTGGATTATGTTACTGAGCTATTGCCTTTGTGCTGTCAAGTTTGCAGTTTTTGTAATTTAAGTTGTCTTTACCTTTAGCTATCTGGATTAGATAGAAAGCATAAGTGGTTGGTCATTGTTTCCTAGGAGACCACATTTATGTTACAAAACGTATTGTATTTTTTTTCAGATATGGATAACAGCTGTGTACAGGATGCTAATGCCGCGTGAAATACAAAATACTGTATATAAGCTCTGTATTTTGGCTGATTCTGGTGAGTATCACTGGATAGAGAGCTGAGTTGTAATCACTGTATATTGAAGTTAGGATGAAAGTTAATATCTTATAACACTGAAGAAATAAAGGTGCATTTTTTTGCTTCAGTGTTTTATTTATATTTCCACAACAGTGTCCGAAAGGACGTATTAGTTTCACATCAGAATTATATATTTTATTGTGTTTTGAAGAAAATAAAAATGAATTTACAATAAGGAATACATATTTAAAATATAGTAATAATCAAAATATTCACATCTAGCTGTATTAAGTAAATACATATATGCTCCTCATTATCATTTCTAAAGTGGTTATCACTTATGTATCACTTTACTTGCACCAGTATACATCACATTGAGTCGCAATAGACTTTATGCCCATAACTGAATTTAATGCAAAAAGTAGGTGATTGCTATATATACACATAAAGATTAAATAAAAATGCAAGTCATGAGTGATTTGGTTTATAAATTCAATAAGCAAATAAAAAAAACACAGTCACAGTTATTAGGATTTAATATGATGTAACAGATGTTATGAAAGCTATGAAGTTGAGTATGGGTGTAGTAATGGGTTTGACCCCCTTCAGCCTACATGTCTTGCAAGTACTTATGTGAGAACTATCCAATGATTTTACAAAGTCTGCAAACAGATCTGTGACACATAATAACACTACTTGTCTCAAGTACTCATATGAGTTCATATTACAGAATCATGAAAGCCAACCCGACATTTGGATATTTTGTGTTGAAGAAGAGTGGAAAGTAGGTCTGGTTGCAAGATTCCCACTTTGCATTGGAGAGGAAGAATCCTCCTCCATCAATATAATTTTATTCAATGATCAGTTTCTTGCAAATCAGTGATATGGAAGTGTCCATCAGCAAACCTCTGACTCATCACAGGACATGGTATCTCTATTTTCTTCCTAGAACTGCCGACTGCCAATACAAGTTGATATTTAGAAGGAAGGATTTTGCCAAGATAAGGCCTATAGTACCATAAGCAATAGTCTACCAGATCCAGGCTACAATTTTAGTAAGTGCAGTTGCCAGTGATTTTTTGTATTTCTGTTGAACTTAAAGTTCAAAAGTGTTTAAGAGACAAAAATTTGTTACTGGGCAGACATAAAAAGGGGTGGAACCAATTGCTGTCACATTGCAATACTCAATATTCCAAGTGCACATTTCCTCTCCATTTATAACAAATCTTGTAGATTTTTAGATGGTTTTATAAGGCTATGACATATCATCCCTGTAGCAAATGACTTCCATAAAATTTGTATGATTTTTTTGGATTAATTAGGAGCAATGCTGATTATCCACACACCAAGCACGTGTTTGCAATTCATACTGGTTGCCAAAGTAACTTCAAGGATTACATTCTGATTTCTCTTTAGAAGCTATAATCATTCAAACTTAATAGTTCTAGTTATTACCTTCTTAGCTATTACCAGTTTTTTGTTAGTATTTTACTTATTGCATGTGACTATTATACTTCAATATCTTAAAAAAAATATGCAGTTTCTGTATGATATCTCCAATGAAGTATACTATATTTCATTTTCCATTATGGTTTATGTTAGTGTTATGAGTTGGGGAAACATAATTATAAAATAGAAATATCAGTCAAATATCAGGTCCTACACCAGCTTGCAATGCAAGCACATTATAAAATTAACAATAATTACACCTCATATAGGTGTACATATTATGTAACACAACACATTATATTGGTTAATCAGGAGCAGCTTTGTAAAAAAATAAACTGGCAGCAAACATAAACAGACAAATATTTTTTACAACAAATTAGACCTTCACAACACACACTGTTTATGGTTGCAGTATGTGTCACGATCGTAAGCCTCTCCTCTTAAGGACGCTCCAGCCCTTTCTTGTTTCTTTGATTTTCTGCACCTGCCTCTGGTTCCAGCCCCCTTCCTACAAAAGCCAGACGCTCCTACCAATCTGGGCTCAGCTTTGGAATATGGACGCCCGGAAGCCCGGCTACCAGCGAGTACAGCAGAGGCTTGACAGCATAGGCTTCGCAAGGGCGTCCTGACCATCTGGATCCGGGGCTGGGAGTGCTTTGTCCTATTACCCTTTTTTTATTCCTCTGACCCTTCGCCGGATCCCGCTCCAGCTTTTAACTCTGTCTTGTCTCCATCATGGATGGACCACCCAGCTCTGGACATTTGCATTCCCATGGTTTTTCTTATGGATCCCCTTTAGACTTGTTTGCCTTGGTCATGCACCCCCGAGCACCAGTGCACCGTTGACATGCCCTCCTGTTCTTCTACCAGCCCCAATCCTAGTCTTTTTTCCAGTGTTTGTCTCACTCCCCTCCAGATTCTGCCATCTACATAGGGTCTTTGTGACCATTTGTGTAGATGTTTACAGTTCTACATATCACAGGTCTGTCTTTAACAGACATTGTCTTCCCAGAACAGCAGAACAGAATTAGGGGAAACATATTAGGGGTAAAGAGGGGTAAAAAGGAACTTGAATCTTACAAAAAATTATCCTATTCTAGATTAAATTACTTGCTCAAATGAATGCAAAATGAATTCAAAATAAATGTGAACCTATTTCCCTACTCAAAAAAAAATGCATTACTAAACAAAAATATTTTTTTTCAGCCTGAAGAATTACTTAAATAGAAATTCCATATTTCTAACAAATAGGCCTAGAGTCCAATCCACATAGTGCTCAAATTACCTGACCTTATTCTGGTCTCTTTGTTGAAAGAGGTTTTTCACTCTCACAGTTCCTTCTCTATTCAATCTTATCCTGTCTATCATCTTTTTGTCTTCTGCTGTTTTCCCTCTTCCTCTCTGGATGTGTTTAATCTTGTCCTAGGCTTATTATGCCAGCCCCCATGAAGGATAACTTATTGGTCTAGATTTAGTTATAAAATGGTAATAATATTTTGGATACCCAGATTTTGGACATTGTGACTTTTTCAAGTGACATGAGACAATCACATTTGGTTTACTCTTAACTGTGTTGCATGGCACATAAATATTTTAATTAATTTTAAAATGTATATATATATATGTATATGGTAGCCTGTACAGTTCAGATCCAAGCATACATGAGTGCCTTGTGGTAGACATAAATGCTATAACCTCACAAAGAAAAGAATAGAAAAGATATTGACTATTGTTTCATATTGCAGAATGATCCATTAGCTACTTAAGTTTTGCTAAATAATTGATAAGATGGAGAACAAAGAAGTCACACATGTTTAGAGTGGGTTTTACTGTTTACTTAACATCTAAAATCAAAGGCAGATTTTCATGTCATTCTATTTATCATTTGTTTTATTTAATTATACATAGCATTTTAATTGCTGTAATGCAACTATTAAAACAAAGCCACAACCAGTTATAGCTTAAACTGTTTAAAATTAGCACATAAACCAAATATTTTAAAATTTAATTTTCTGTGTTTTGCTGATAAATGATAAATGCAAATTTATTAATTTTTCAAACTAGTAATTATGAAATTAACCTTTGAATATAAAAGTAGATTATTACATTTGGTTGATATTAACAACGTTTCCTTCACTTGTAAAACAATAATATTCAAATTGTTAATTGTTGTGAAAAAAAAACAAAAGAATGTTCACTGTGTTATTATCCTTTAAAAATCCATGTTAAATGCTCTTACATTTTTATTATATCTTAAGCCAGTGATGCTTAAACCATGGACCAAACAATCTGCTTCCAGCTCCTTAATATTGTTAATGATAACTACCAGTATCAATATAGCTACTATGCAGCTCAAATACTATATTATAATATATATAGTTGTATCAAAATACTGCAAACAAGTGGACTGGAAGGTTGGGTATTCCTGCATTATGCTGTCTTAATGGGCCAGCATGACAAGAAGCAACTTCAAGTGATGGCTATTCTTAGAACAGAATAAAATAATATTATCTTTAGTTACCTCTTTGTTTTTTCTTTAGAAACCTGTATAAATCATCCATCCAGCCTTAGAAAAACCTGTTATGAAAAATTGAAATTGAAATGGTCCTTAACAGCATCTTTCTTTAGTACAAACCAGTACAGGAAATTAAGATTTATGTGATTTATGTTCATTGCTGATTTGCTGTTGATGGCATTTGTATTGGTACCACTGGAGATATAAAATGAAATTAAAGTGTGGGTGTGCCTGTGAATATAATTAAAACTAAATTAATTATTGCACTTTTGGAAAGATCAGGCACTCTTGTTTTTCATGAACTGAAATATGAAACACTGCACAACAAATGATATCAACTACTTTATGTGAGTTGTTTTCATATTTTTGTACATAATTTTCTTTTAATAAGCAGCTTAGGTTACACCCTGTAGGAACAGGGAGATCATTGGTAAAAACATTTACATGAATATTCTACAAGGGCTCACGATTGTCTTTTATTGTTTTTCCACTTTTTGCACTTTTTTATTCTCTGAAATCTCTGAAATTTTGCCTTTCTCTAAATAGGTGAAGATAGCAGAATATACAGTAGGTCCCTCTATCCAATACAAGTATTCCAAACTAGAAAACATACACGAACAATGTAGCAATTTTGGCCTTAATATAATCATATGTTTTGATTAGGTCATGCAAAAGGTGTACATAATATTTTCAAAAATTGTGTATTATAATTGGTGAAAATGTACAATGCTGTTTTAATGTATCAATTTCCCAATTTTGCATAATAATTTTAGGTTATTAGGATTATGCTAAGACATTATATACTGTATTTTACCATAGTAAACCTGGAAGTAACACAGCGATGGGCATACACTTTTCATTGTCTCAACTTTTCATAATAATCAGTAAATATATATGTACTTATTCATAATTACAATTTGCATAATTAACATTTTTGCATTATAACATGACGATTATTATGTGCATGTACTGTATAAGTGAAATTACAAAAAAATGTTAAAATATTAAAAATTAATATCAATTGTTATACAAGCAAATTTGCTTAAAATGTTTTTTTTTTACAGTTAACTTCATTTTGTAAAACAAATATGACTAGCTAAATCCATAGCACTATATATCTCAGGTGTAAAGGGTATGGCAAATAAATTTCTGAGTCTTTTGATAAGACAATATTTAGTGTTTGAGTGCTGTTTGCTACATAAAAGCCATATGCTTAGAAAGTATCTGGTGAACAACTTGTGGAAAATGATTTAGAGAAAAAAAAACGGTCAAGACTGGTATAAGGTCAAGTTAAAAGGTCCTTATTTGCAATACCTTGTTTATGCAGTTGTAAGATAATGCGTTAGCACCCTAAAAACTTCTATTAAATCCCTATTGCTTCCTTTTGGGATTTAAAAAAAATAAAATATTTGAATACAGGACCTAGATTTCAAAAATAATGAAAACACTGTAATTGTGTTCTTTGAAAATAATGAAAATAAATGAACACTATCAGTAAATAATGAAAACAGTTTCTGTATTATTAATGTTTTTATTTAGAAAAATTCTACTGAAAATGTTGGACCAGGTATTTTTAAATTGGATAGGTCCTCCCTGGATAAAAAAATAATATAAATCTCTGATGGGTCATGACGTACCTGAACTACAGAAGCAAACTCATGTTAAGAAACAATAGAAAGCTTACATAAAACGTATTAAAAGGTTAGGATATATTGAAAACTAATCCACAAAGAGGATGTCTTGAGTGTACTAGAAAGAAGCTGTATCAGCAAATACCTAAGAGCATGAAACCTGTATTCCAGTTACACATTCAGCTCACTTTACATACAAATTGCTGTCAAAATAAGATTGTATATCTGAACGAGGAAATGTTGCAAAAACAGAACATGATGTGAAGGTCAACTGACAACTTGAGGAAGTGAAATTGCCATATATATATACTGAGCACAGCCATTTAGAAAATAAAATATAACGGTATTTACCTTAGTTTGATTTTTAGGAGGTAGCTATAACCAGCACTGAAAAGAAAATGTTTAATTAACTTGCTAACATATTCTATAAAGCAGTGATAAAAAATATTTATTTGTGAATAAAATGCTTAACTTTTGTATAAAGTGGATTAATGTGTAAATTCCAACGTAATTTGTAAATATTCTATTTATTCCTAAATATTATACTGTGTAAAATTCAAGCTTTCCATGAATGTACATAAACTATATACTGTATATATATTCTGACTTTACATCTCTTCAGTTTTTTAGCATTTTACATGTATTTCTATCCACCAATGTATAACTTCAGTTTTATCATATTCTTCTATGTCTAACAAAATAATTTCTGGAGTTAGAACATCTGCAACAGTTTACAATAGGGCAATATGAACAATTGCTTACAGTCATCTGTAACCTATAAATAATTAAGAGGATTAGTGGAACCATACAACCCTGGTTATAGCCATGAGCAAGAAGCTGAATTCAATTTTACATATTGTCACCAATTGAATAGGTACTTCTCATCTTAAATTAATTCATTTCCATATTTAAAAGTTTTTTTAATCATGAGATAAGGTTAAAAAGTGACAACACAGAATTGCAAAATTAATTTGCCCCTAAATGCCTGTCAGATGAAATATAAAATTACTTTTTGTAAAATGTACAGAAATGTATATGCACGTTTTACAGTGATTTACTGTAGGTCTTGTAGGTAGTACACATGTTTTTTTTACTGTCGTTCTCCAAATAAGTATCTTTAAATTAACTATGAATGTTTTTAATATTAAAGTTAATTGTGAACTATAAGACTGGAAGTAGCTATCTGAAAATATTTTCTATTCATTGTTTGTCTTGTGTATAGTGCACTACATTGTAAACTGTATCTTTGTAGGGTTTTCCCAAACCCTCCTGCAAACCATAATGTATAATCATATACTGTAGCTCAAATAACCTGAAGGTCTCATCAATGATTGGATGGCTTTCACAGTTAAGTGCAAATGTGCCACACCTTGTTGCCTTTGTAGTCAGACAAAACTGCAACTAGTAGTACATACAAGGTAATAGATTTGGTCATTTCAAAATTCAAAACTGCTTAACTAATACTTGCATATCTTACAAACTTATATCGTACTACTCCATGCCAGAGGTTTGGTTGCTGCACTGCAAATATATCAAGCCTTTTGTCAGTTATATTTTAAATTAGAACTGTAGCACTCACTGTAATCAATACGATTGAACAAGTAAAGTTTAATTCCTTGTTAAAAATTAAAAAGAAGAAATGTTTCAGTTGGTGAGTCTTCTTCAGGAGTGAGTGAGAAAGAATAAAATGACAGAATTATAAAGAGCATGACAACAAAAGTCAGATTAGGTGAGAATTGGTACAGAGAGTTGAAATGGGAAACTATTGGCTTAAAGTGAGCTTTGATTCTCACTGTTTTGACATATTCCCCGAAATGGTCAGCCAGTCTTCTTCCTACCTTGCTGGTATATATGGAAGAACATTTTCTGAAACAGATACAGATTACTCAATACACATAATATTCGCTATGTGATTTTGAACAGCTTGAGGGTTCATGAGAATGTATTATTTACTGCATTTACTGCATCTCTTGCAGAAAAAGAAATGTTGGCAATATCCCTGTGGAGGCCCGGGTTAGATCCTGAGGCGGGAGACGAACTGGGGCAGGAGCAGCAAGGGCAGAATCTCCCAGGAACCCAAAGTCGCTACATTGGTGTTAGGAGCGGGATGGGATAGCCCTTTGCTAAGGACAGCGAAAATTAAGTGGGGGAAAGTGTACAGGTTGTAAGAGATGTTTACATGTGGTGATGGCACCCCCCTCTACTCCCCTGCGCATAACAGGGATGTTGGCCATCCTGGGCTGACGAAGGCCTTCTTTAGCTCAGCTGGCAATACCCCTGCTAAGTGATGCCGGAGGCCCAGGTTTGATCCTGAGGCGGGGGATGAACTGGGGCAGGAGTGGCAAGGGCAGAAACCCCAAGAACCTGAATTTGCTACGAGATGAATGTCTATTTGCTGACAGGAGAAGGCGACAGGGTGGAATCCAGAGTATGAGGAAGACGTTTGGATTATGAATATCTCAAGGATGAGCATGAGATTCTCCAAGCTGTGATTGTTTTTTCAAAGTTCAAGAAATTGAAATCAAGCTCCTTGTGTTAAAGGTCTGAGCTCATGAAGACACGATTGTGATCCCTGCAATCATAAGTCAGCTTGTAAGTTAGGAGGTGGAGTTCTGTATATGTAACTATAAAACTGAATTTTCTTAGTAGTTAAAATCATTACATAAGTCAGATTTTAGAAATCATGAGAAAAATGTTTTCAGTGTCTTTTAAGTTGTCCTTTTTCAGTTTAAAAAACAAATTCCAAGACTTTCCTCATCTTGTTTTGGATTGGGTTGTCTACAAAGTTAAAACTAATATATTAATGTAAACTTCCAGGTCATTATGTCAATGTGTATTCACAAATTAACTGACCATGGGGTAGTTTAAAAGATTAATTGAATATACTCAAAAACCTGTACCTTTTATTGTGTTTGAGCATTTTGATTTTAATTTTACTTTCTGAAAATGTTTGAATCTTTCTCTTTCATTTGATACCAACCAAAGAATATATGTATGGTTTATGTGAGCTTTTAACAAATAGCCATGCATTTCTTTTCAGTGGTATCAAAGTTTTGTATCTCACATGAAACTGTCTCTCAAAAAACATAATGCAAAGGTAACTCCATTGTATTTAAACAAATCACAGCAGATTTGGATTCAGGGCATACTGCTAGCTTTCAATAGTGAAAGCATATACCATTACCTGGATGGATAAATCATGAGAAGAAGTTGCAAACATTTAAATACATGATAGCTGTACACATCTCTGTAGTACACTATATTAATGCAGCACATGATGCTTTTATCTGGAGGACAAAAGACATTGCAGTAAATTAGAAGAATGCAGATTTGCATTCAACCACCAAGATAAAAAAATATACACAGATGCAGCCATTCAAAGTTCGCGGTACAAACCCATACCGCGGGCATCTACGCGTGCGCCACCGCGCCCTACCGTGCTACGTGATTGGCTGGCCAAAATGACCGACGGGCACTCGTGGTGTGTTGGTCGGTCGTGGAAAGATTAAATAATTTAATCTCTTTACTGTGCATGTTTTAATCCGCTTAGTATTGAATATTTATATGAAATTTTACCACTAAAGGGAAATTTTAGTAGCTGAGCATAAAAAGAATAGGAGCATAACGCATCTAAAGGTCATAAACGATATTAATTTAGGAATATAAACATATTATTTAAACTGTATATTGCTGGTCTTGGTATTTTAAAGAAAAAATGCACACCAGTATTCAATTTCTCCCTGAACATTTTAAGCATCAAAGTCTTACATGTGGTTATTTCGGAAACGTTTTTACGTGCTCCTTGCTCCTTCTGACCATTATACGGTATTCAGTACTTTGTGAGAAAAGTGATAGTTTTAAGCTTTTCTGCAAATACACTTGATATCGGAGTAAACAGAAGCATACTTTTAGAATTTGATTAATAGGGAATATAATATGGAATCGCGTATCTAAAGAAATTAATAACGGTATAACTATATTCATGTACTGTTGCACAAACAGTAGTATAAGACTTTCCATTGAGATGTGCTTGTCAGGTGACTGCCTTGGTGGCATGATTGCTTAAGTGGCTGACTTGTAACCCTGAGGTCAAGTGTTTAAACCCAGCTGTTGCCATGAGTTTTCTTTTAACAAATAAACATTTCTTTGAAAAACTAAAATACCAAATATTATTGGCATTATATTGACATTTTTATATTTCTAAATATCACAACATGTTTGTACTGTATATACACAGCAGTACCGCAGGTTGTACTGTAGGGCGCAAATTCACATGAGCCCGAAAGCCCTACATTAATTTGCAAAGGTTGTTATCGCATCTCTCTCTCTCTCAATTCAATTCAAGGTGCTTTATTAGCATGACCGATGGGTACAATCAGTGTTGCCTAAGCAAATAAAAATAATGAAATTCACATGAAACTAAACAAAAAATAAAAGTAAAATAAAATCTACAGACATATTACAGACATTTACAACAAAGACATATCATAAAATATTTACATATACTGTAGACAGATGGAGCATTATTGGGAGACAGACTCACTGTTCCTCAGGCTGTGACAGGAGATCACATACTGGGCTGCCAGTTCAACTGAGTTCCCTCCTCCCTCTCCCAGTAGGATTGGGACCCGTTGTGAGTCTGGAAGGTGTGGGAACTCTGGAATTAGATTTCTGAATTTAGGGAAGAATGTTTTTCTAATCCCAGAGAATCTGTCACAGTGCAGTAGGAAGTGCACCTCTGTCTCTGTTTCTCCCCGCTGGCAGTGGGAGCACAGCCTGTCCTCTCTGGGCAGCCAGGTCTGCCTTGTCCAGTTTCTATGGCCAGGCTGTAGTCACTGAGCCTGTACTTCATCAGGGTCTGTTTCTTTTTGTTGTTTCTTACCTTGGTCAAATATTCGGCTAGTGTGTATTGTCTGTTTAGAGTTCTGTAGCATTCCAGTTTATGTTGTGTTTGTGTGTGTGTGTCCCAGTGTGTGAGATATTGCTGTTTGATCTGTGCTGTGATGTGCTTGGGTCTGAGTTCTCTCTCTCTCTCTGTGTCTACATTGTAAAGAAACTGGTTTCACAGGTATTTTCAAAGTAGAATAAGGGCAAGTCCACCTCCCCCACTCACATGTTTTCTTAGAAAAACAGATTCACAACTCAAAGCTGTGTCAGTCTTCTGTGTAAAAAAAATCGGTTTGAACACCATCGGTGCTGGTTTTAAGACGCTGCTGAGTAAAGGAATTTTCCTGCTGTCAGCAGTATTGGGTATATAGTTGACCCTTACCTGAATGAAAACAGGACATAAAGAAAGAGTTTCAGAAATCAAACAAAGCTTCATTCCTTTGTTTTGTGGTCTGGGTAATTGGAGGCTACGCTGTTATGCTTCCTATGGTGATATACGGGTTTTCCGCACAAAGCCATATTAAGCAGTATTTCTCGCTTTGTGAACGTGTGTACAGCGGTCCCCTCGGGTTCCAGTTAGTGTGTTACGCATCGATGAAAAACCGGAGGTTTAAAAAAAGAGAATTAGCTCACTGATGTGGAGGCTGTGAACATTTTCACATGTTGTGGTCTTTAAAATGCATTTGGTTTGAAGGCTTTCTGTGTTTCCCTTCCAAAGATATGGACAGAAGAATATTCGAGCATGGTAAAAAAAATGGCTTAAAAACGACATAGTGAAGACGGTGAAAACAGCCACATGTATTTTGTACGCACACCAAGTGTTTTGGTAACTCTAGGAGTTATCGTAAAAAAGCTACAGTCGTGCAAATTGTAATCATTTTTATTTTTAAAGACATTTTAGAAAAGTGTCATCTATACAAAAAAGTTGCATTTAATACCACTCGATATTGATATATTTACAGAGATAAGCTCTCTATTAAAGCTCAGATCAAAGATCAAGCACAGATCAAACAGCAAGATCTCACACACTGGGACTGATCTGTTATCTGTGATGTGGTTGAGTGTGAATTGTGGTGCTCTAGCTGTGCTGAAAAAAAAACGGTTGAACAACTCTTAAGCATACTGTAGTTTTTGTTAACACAAGTTTATCAGTGAAAAGACCACGGGCATTTTTCCTCCCCCCTACATTCTCAGAGTAGAATATAATTTATTATTAGCACAATTTATTACAGTGCTAAATTTAATATGATTGATTACTAATGGTTTATGCTAAAACTTTCTTAACGTGAGAAATACTGCTCAATACGACTTTGTGCGAAAAACCCGTATATCACCATAGGAAGCATAACAGCGTAGCCTCCAATTACCCAGACCACAAAACAATATGTTTTAATGTTAAATGAAATGTTAAAAGAAAACTGAGGACATAAAGAAAGGGTTTCAGAAATCAAACAAAGCTTTATTCCTTTCGCCCAAGTCAGGAGACATTAGAAGCTTGCCACACCCGGACTGTTATAGTAACACATTAACAAGTTAAAGCAATTACGTTGAAAAGCCGGGCATAATAATTGTTTTCTTCCTTGATGTTCTGATCTGCAAAAGCAGTTTGGCCGCGGTGAATGTGGATTCTGTCTGGTATTGTGAGATTGTGAAAAATAAGAGTATTTTATGAAACACACGTTTGCGATCTTAATCAAGATGGGGGTAAGAGAGTCTTCTCTATGACACTCTCCTTTATAAAATTAACGTGAAACAAAACAGAAACTAAAAATAAGATACAATCTACAGTTATTCACAACATAGACATATCATAAAACATTTACATGTTGTGAATGTTTGTAGATTGTATCTTATTTTTAGTTTTTGGCCAGACCGCAGACAGAACCCGCCGGGCCCCACAGCCCCATCCCCATACACCCCCACAAACCCACCCGCACACACCCCCACTCCCCAGCAGCCCCATCCGCACACACCCCCACAAACCCACCCGCACACACACCTACTCCCGCACCTCACCGTGCCCGGCCACCACTGCATCACACAGCTGCCACCGTACCTCACCGTGCCCGGCCACCAATGCATCACACCACACAGCTGCCAGCGCACCTCACCGTGCCCGGCCACTACTGCCTCACACCACACAGCTGCCAGCACACTGCAACATGCCCGGCAGCAGTAGCTATTGCTACTGTCTGAGTCTCTGTGTCTACATTGTTTATAAACAAACCGGTTTCACAGGTATTTTCAACCCCCAGCCACTGTTGTTTCATCAGTTGTTATCCTGTAAAGCACTTTGAGAAGCCACCTTTAAAGGCGCTATATAAAATAAAGTTTATTATTATTATTAATATTGATAATATTCTTCCTCCCAGAACTTGTAAATTGTTGTTGTTATTGTTGTTGAGAAGCATACTGTCCAGCATATTGTATTTTCATTGCACTTTGACAGATCATCTTATAATCACTTGTTGTCAGAATATTCCCCGCTCCAAAAATCCTTTTTTTTTGTTTTGCTTACAGTCATACTTCTCACGTTAAGAAAGTTAGGTGTTAGCATAAACTATTAGTAATCAATAATATTACATTTAGCACTGTAATAAATTGTGCTAATAATAAAATTACAGCATCGTACACATGCTTAAAAGAGAAGAGAGAAAATGCAAGGTTTCGGCTGTGAAGTCTTCTTCAGGTGTGAGGGTCTTCTGCTCAAAATGAAACGCTAAAATGTAATATAGTCTCTGAACGGGTTCATCTATGATTTGGGCTTACTTGCCCTCACACCTGAATAAGGATTCACAGTCGAAACGTTGCAGTATTGTATTGCAGTAAACGTTTATATTGTAATGCCTTACGGCCTCCACTGCTTGTTTTTTTTTTGCCTCCATTGCTTGTGAGAGCCGGCTTACCAGCGCGGTGACGTCACTGCCCTTCCCAATGTCATTTTGTAAAAAGGGGAGATATGTGAACAAGCCAAAGCCCAAACATCCACTGAAGGTTCACGTCTGGGGGGGTATATCTAGAAGAGGCCAGAGACCACTTCTTATTTTCAAAGGATAGTGAATTCTTTAAGGAAGTCGTGGTCAAACAGCATGCCGCCCCATATATCAGGGAGCACTTTGGATCAAGGCACCGTTTCTTTCAAGACAACGATCCGAAACACACAGCAGCAAGGGCGAGGCTTATAGCAGAAGGAGTGAACTGGGTGAAAACTCCAGCCGAATCCCCAGATTTAAATCCAATAGAGATGGTATGGCATTCCCTGAAAGACTATATTCGGAAAACTGCTAAACCCAGCACAAATCAAGAACTGATCAATGCGATTTACAAGTTCTGGGAGGAAGAACTGACAGAACAAAATTGCAACAATTTTATTAACAGGCTGTTTCGTGTTCTTCCTAGGACTGTTGAGCGGGGTGGGGGGCATTCAGGAATGTGAGTTATGTGAGTCAGATTATGAATGAATAAAAGCATTTTATTAAAAACGAGTTTGCGTTTGTCTGGGTGCTGTACCAGCTGTACAGAAAATTAAAGTGCCCTTTTCCATTCAACGGGTGTCTGAGTCGCTGTGTCCTCCCTATATACTGTGGTAATGCCACATGTCTTTCATGTGTCGCAAAAAACTGACTTGCTTTAACAAAATATATTTACTAATCCTTTCGCCTGGCAATCGACCTGAATGCCCAACTACAGTATCTGAGAAGCCCTTCGTGACACCAAAAGAACCATAATTGAACGAGTGTCGATAATAAGAGATTAAAAGGGTCCCATCACACTCATTTCCACTTAAATTGCAAGGCGTGTTTAATTAAATGTCTTCATAGATTCACAATCTGACAATGCAACGTAAATCGTTATCTTTGCCTTCTGCATAATAATGTCCACCTCTCTGTGCAGCATATTAATAATAATAAACTTTATTTTATATAGCGCCTTTAAAGGTGGCTTCTCAAAGCGCTTTTCAGGATAAAAACAACAATAACAACAACAATATTGTATTTCATTGCACTTTGACAGATTGTCTTTAAATCAATTGTTGTCAGAATATCCCCCCCTCCAAACAAGAACAAAATTGCAACAATTTTAATAACAGGCTGTAACTTAAAGTATATATCTAAAGTAATAATTAAACAATATATGTAAATGTTTTATGATATGTCTATGTTGTGAATGTCTGTAGATTGTATCTTATTTTTAGTTTTTGTTTTGTTTCACGTTAAGTCACCGGAAAGACGGTGACTATTCATTGTTATTAAAAAATGACTTAGATTCGAACATGTTGTGATATTTAGAAATATAAAAAAGTCAATTAATTGTCCATAATATTGCTATTTTCGTTTTTCAAAGAAATGTCTGTTAAAGGAAAACTCGTGGCGCTAACTGGATTTGAACAGCCAACCTCTCACTTATAAGTCAGGCACATAAACCATCACGCCACTAGCGCGATCATATGACAAGTAGTGAAACAGCCGTACATATATCAATAGATACTGTATGTGTACAGTATATACTATTGTTTGTGTTACAGTACATGAATATAGTTATATCGTTATTAATTTCTTTAGATACGCGATTCCATATTATATTCCCTATTAATCAAATTCTAAAAGTATGCTTGTTTACTCTGGTATTGAGCGTATTCGCAGAAAAGCTTAAAACTATCACTTTTCTCACAGAGTACTGTATACTGTATAAATGTCCAGTAACATGGTCAGAGGGAGCAAGGAGCACGAAAAAACGTTTCCGAAATAACCACATGTAAGACTTTGATGCTTAAAATGTTTAGGGAGAAATGGAATACTGGTGTGCATTTTTTCTTTAAAATACCAAGACCAGCCATATACAGTACAGTTTACATACAGTAATATGTTTATGTTCCTAAATTAATATCTTTTATGAGCATATGAAAGGCATGGTGAATCAGAGATTCTCAAGAATTACTTTGCATGATTGGAAACAAATGCGTGATTGGATCAACGAAATGCTGTGGTGTTACTTTTTGTCAATGAAAAAATAAAGTATTTTTGTTTACAAAGACGGTCAATGAAAAAATAAAGTATTTTCGTTTACAAAGACAGTTACAAAGAATGTGGACCAGGGTAATACTTTGAGTTCACAGCTTGTCCAAGGTCATTCAATATTAATACTATTAGTAATATCTTCGGTAAAGACTTTGATGGCAACAGGTCAAACGCTGTACATGAGAGGTTGAGCTTTATTAGATCCACCTGGCGGTAATTCGGGATACTATTATCTTACTTACAGTATTATGCCGTATTATACTGTAACCTGTGTTATACCACGACACGCCCACTGCGTTTTGAATGGCTGCATCTGCACCTTACGTTTTGAATGGCTGCATCTGTATATTTTAAGTGAAATACAGCATGCATCTAACAAACAGATTAGACTGAAAATGTGGAGCCTAAATAAAAGAACTATAAAAATTAACCATTTTGCATCAAATTTAATTACGTTGTAAAGACAAAAAATGCATAAGATGAACTGGTAGTTTTGTCCAAATTTTCCTCTTCAAACTGTTACATAGAGAGATGAATGAACATTGTGAAAAATTCTGCGATGCAGAACAAAAGCAAAGTGAGTCCTAGTGAGTTCATTTGGAAAATCCATGTGAGACTGAAAGGATAATATAGAGAGCATATACTTAGGGACAAAATTGATGGAATTAAGTTCCATATGTCCAGCAGCTCACACAGATTGAGAGATATTGATTACTCTGAGGAAGGCTAGAATAAAAAAAATCAATGCAAAGTCACCCTCAAGACCAAGTTCTTTAATCCACAAAAAAAATTGCCTTAGCCAAAAAAATCTAAAAATCTCCCGGGTTAATCAAGTATTTTGAAACCACAATGTGTGCAAAAGCCCTCTAATTTATAGAACATTAGTCAAATGCTTTCTAGGAAAACAAATTAACAATGGGTATGACAGCACTGTAGAAAAATAATTTTGTTCATGGTTTACTTCTCTGATTCCTTTATTTGGACTCTAAGGTTAAATTATTATTTTTTTATTGTATTTGCAAAATTATTACAGTGAACAGATGAAATGCAGTTAATAAAAATCAAGTACAATTTTAACATAGAAGTTACAATGAATGACAATATCAAATGGAAGTCCATAAGTTATCTTAAAACTGGGATAGTTGATGTTAGAGCCGGAAACCCAACACCTTTGCTTATTGGATCAAAATGCCTTCTGACATAAAACTAACAGCATGGGTAATTGGAAATGTCTTAACGAGACTTTGCTGTTCTGTAGTGAGGCAAGAAATAGGAAAAAGTATGGTATAATTATTCACACATATATTTCATTGCCCTTGGACAGATGAAAATTACATTGCATTATTTGCAATGTTAATGAACATTGGGAAAAATTCTGCAAGGTCTGAGTACATTGCCATGCAAAAGTACTAAGACATTCTTATGGTATCCTGTTATGTGAAATTACAGAATGATGCATGCACATTTTAAATTAATATTTTATTCAAAACCTGAATTTCAAATTAAAAACTTCTAACAATATGCCAGTAAAGTAAATATCAGGGAGAAACTAAAAATGAAAAATTGATACAGTATACATTGATTACATAAGTGTTCAGACCTGTGAACTTAATATTTGGTGGAAGCATCTTTGGCAGCAACTACAGCCAAAAGTCTTTTTAGTTTCTTCCTACTTTTCACTCTATCTTAGTGCACATCAGGCACATTGTTCTATGAGATTTGCTCAAGTTCTCTCAAGTTGCTTGGGGAGTGCTTATGAACAACAGTTTTCAAGTGTTTCCTCAGATTATCAATGGGCTTAAGTCAGAAAATTGACTGGGCCACTGAAAGACATTCACTTCCATATTTTTAAGTCACTTCAGTCTAGCTTTGACCTTGTAATTTTGATCATAGTCCACCTAAAAGGTGAAACTTTGTTCCAGTTTTACAGATGCAGCCATTCAAAATGGGTGGGGTATTTCGCACTATACCCCGGTGGGCGTGTCGCATCAAAACGTAGTATCACGCGGTATATCGCGTCATTTGACGTCATGCCGGAAAGTATCCGGAATCACCTTGTAAAACCGCCAGGAGGAGCCAATAAAGCTTAACCTCTCATGTACATCATTTGAGCTTTTAAATTTAAACTGTGTATAACAGCATGTTAATCATCAGTCATTAAAAAGTTGGTATATTTTATGAAAGCAAGATTGCTCAGTTGGACAAAAGTACACAACCTACCTTTATCAGAAATATTTATGCATCAAAGCCTTTACCGAAGATATTACTAATAGTATTAATAATGAATGACTTTGGACAAGCTGTAAACTCAAAGTATTATGCTGGTCCACATTCTTTCTAACCGTCATTTTAAACGAAAATACTTTTAGTTTTTTCTTTGACAAACACCACAGCATTTCGTTGATCTAACTAATCTGTTCAAGCCCTACTTTGTCAGGCATTTTCTTTTACTGCAACGGACATAAAAACTCCCTTGCTTTTAACAGAGCGTTTCATAATTTCTAACTACGAAAATTAGTTAAACTCCGACACTTATCATTCAACCAGAGCTCAAAATATCACAAGGATCCTCAAGAGCACATCAAAGACTGTATTAAAAGATACTTGTATCAGATACAACGCTTTCTTTTCCGTATACCAGATATTATGGAACCACTTCAGAAGGGTGTCAGCCAGTCAGATTCCTGGAATCGGTACTTTAAAGAAAAAATACACACCGGTATTCCATTTCTCCCTAAACATTTTAGGCATCGAAGTCTTTAACTAACATGTGAAATAGCGTGTAAAAAAGTGGTAGGTATAAGCTTTTCTGCTAATATAATATGGAATCGCGTATCTAACGAGATTAATAACGAGAAATTAATAACGATATGATTATATTCGTGTACTGCGACAGGGCTGTGTAAGGCTGTTTCGCCTCTCTCTTCACTTGACTTCCCTAGTAGCCCACTGGTCTACGTGCCTGATTACTAACTTACAGTACGCTGGGCAAACGTTCCGAGGTCAAATTCTTCCCTGACGGGGGTACCTTTAAAGCGGAGACAATGGCACCGATATGTTTTGCCGCGCCCTCTCTTTAAAGCCCTGGCCAAATATGAAGACAGTACGTACTGAATTCAAACTGAATTAAAAACTACACATGCCAGTTACCATGGTGGTGCTTGTGATCATTGCGTTTAACCAACGAAACAGGGCGAAAAACCAGTCACATGACTTTGGGGCAGAGTTTCGAAAGCTTAACCTATCAGCAACAAAGCGAAATTTACACGATAGGCTACCTCAAACTGTCAGTTACACGACTGTGTATGTCGCTTAAGCCACTCCTATTTGGCATTTTAGTTATGGAGGCGGGAAGAAGCCCCCCCCCCTCTCTGGGTGCCTGATTTGTCGCCATCTTTAAACGTTCCGTGTCCAAATCGCAGTAGCTACGCGTAGGAAATAAAGTTAATCCCAACTACAAAACATATATTTTTGTGGTAAGAGGGCGCAAAACATCAGTATTTACTGCTATTAATTACTGTACGATTTATAGTTGAAATCTGAGCCTAGATATAAAGTTAGATATAAAGTTAAAATCTCGACAAAGCAATGTAGGAAATACAGAGAAAATAAATCCTTTCTGACATCTAAAATCAGTTTCGATCAAGGTCTGTAAAACGAACAAGAAAAAGAGGATTTGCAGAGGGCAATTACGCTGTGTTTATAAAGAATAAGTGATTTATGAGCAATCTAATTTCTTGTTTGTTTAAAACAATGAAATGTCAGCTGCAAAAGATCGCACCAGAAACAGCACTCTCTCTGCCTGTCATAGACGTTCAGGAAAGGGTGAATGAAGTCATGTCAAGTACAATAATTCGGTGATCAATAATAACAGTTGTAGGACAAGACACAAAAGATAGTGAAAACTTAAGCTTTTTAAGGCTAAAACTCAAATTCATTCTACAAATTAAGGCAAATGAAAATTCAGGACGTTAAAGTGTTAGAGGTGTAAAAAATACAAAAATGTGCATGAGCAAAAAGTTTTAGAAATGGAGCACGTGTTGCTTTGAAATAAGCAAACATAAAAAAAGCCATGACTATAGCGCAGAAGAGGGATGCAGGAACACTTGCCTAGATATACAAAAAAATCACAAAAAGGTGTATGTTACAAAAGAACATGAAAACATGTTCATCATGTACATGAACATGTACATCAATTTCCCTTCGCGATCAATAATGTCTTATCTATAAACATGAAACAGAGTGAGGAATCAGAAAATTAGCATGCATAAAAAACAGCAATTCTGTCAGTGAGCCCTAAATGAATTAATAGCAACCATGGTTTCATGGAGGGCTTCTCAGATAGTTGGGCATTCAGGTAGATTGCCAGGTGAAAGGATTTGTAAACATATTTTGTTAAAGCAAGTCAGTTTGTTCTGCAACACATAAAAGACATTTTTCCAAGAAAGTTTAGCCTTTGTCACTAATGAAACCACTAAATAAAGACATAAATATAGAAATCTTAAGATTTTTTTTTATTCAATGTTGGTAGCAGGATGAACTGTCAGGTTGAGCTAAGTGTATATTTTGTCGCAGAGTTGCTGCAAGATGTTAACAATGAAAAAAGGTATTTACAAATGAGTTATTTCAAGAAGAAAATTTTCAGAATAATTGCAAATCTAGCAGGATAGAGAAAGCACAGAAAACAGGCAGTAAGATTGATCAGATTAGTATGAAAAGCCATTTAACAAAGAGGGAATGAGAAGAGTGACAAACTAGTATACTTTAGATCTTTTTTTCTGAACCAGGGAAAATCTGATCATGTTTCTCTATAACAATAATAAACAACTTTATTTTATATATCACCTTTAAAAGTGGCATCTCAAAGCAATACAGTAGATGTAAAAACAGATAAAAAGACACATAAGAAAGACAAGCAGTTAGAGGTGCTACCAAAATTAGAAAATGAAGCAGATACAGACACTAAGACTTCTGAAAAGAAAGGTTTTGAGGTTAGATTTAAATGCACTCAAGGTACGTGACTGATATCACTGGGGATACAAATTGAGAGCTCTGGGGTGCAGCTAGAGAAGGTCCTGTCACTCACAGAATGTAGATGTTCTTGAGGACAGCTAGAAGACCAGAGTCAGATGGACAAAGGTGGGGAGTAGACAGATAATAAGCCATATACTGTAGGTACTGAATGAGTATGAGGATTTTGAAGTTGACTCGAAACCTGATAGGTAACCAGTGCAAGGACTTGAAGACAGGTGTAATGCATCCCTGATAGGATTCTTGCTGTCATATTCTGAACATATTGAAGATTGCTCAGTGTGGATTTAATTTCCCCAGTGAACAGGATGTGCATTTATTAATTCTAGAAAAAAAGCCTTTCTTGATTTCTCTAGTTCTTAGTTTCTTTAGTTTCCTTTAAAATAAACTATTATTCCACAATGCAGAGTATTACATGGCCAGTATTTACATATGATATTTGTGATTTAAAGAAATTAACACAAGCAGCTTTTGGGGATTTAAGTGTTGGCTGAGTTATTGCAGGATAAAAGACTAGAGATGTTGGTAAGAAGAAGATAATTTTGGGAAAGCTGAGGAATACACTTATAACAAGAACACTTCCTAATGGGGTTGGGCATACTTTTGATGAAGATGGTGAAGTTAACAGACTGTGTGTTAACATAGATACTGAAATGAGGATTGTATTTTAGATTTTGTGTAGTTGCTAGCATTGAACTGTGTGTTGGATGCACATGAATTGAAGGAATGGGAAAACATAGCTGATGCGGATCCACAGAGCCAGCATATTAATATGTTTATAATTAGAGGCAATTTGTTTAAATAACTAGGTATGGATACTGATGTGCAAGAGAGGTGGAAAGGCTGTTTCTTTAAGCCAGCACCATAAAATATTTTATTCTCAGTGAGATGCTGCCATTTCATAGTGGGTTTCTAACACCGTGTATAGTTCCATCCACACAGTGCCTTTACTTCCATCCATTTCTAATCTCTTTATCCAGTACAGATGATTTGGAGCCTATCCCAGTAAGCAACAGACACAAGGCAGAATACACCCTGAACATAGCGCCAGTCCATCACAGGACAGACAGACACAAACACACACACACCAGGGCCAGTTTTCCCATAACCAATTAACTTAACAGTATGTTTTGGAGTGCGAGAGGGAGTCATATCACACATATGGAGAAAAACCATGTAACCCAGAGAGAACATGCAAACCCCCCACACACAGGACGGCAGGAATTGAACCTAGGACCCCAGTGCTGCAAGATAGCAATGCTAACCACTTCGCCACCATTAGAAATGGATGGATGTCTTAGTTATCTTTCTAGTTCACAGGTTTGCATGCATAATTTAATTCTGAAAGCCACTGAGACATCAGGTACTACTGTTGTATTTATGAAAAAGAAACAAAACAAAAAGCATACTAACAACTGTGCCATCCTACTCCTTAGTTAATACATTTTATTATTTATAAACAGTTAACATTGTTAGCAAAATATTTTGAATGATATTTTACCCTATTTTTTATTTAATTTTGTATTTAACTTATTTTATGATAGTCAGATTTAATGTATATTTGAACAATGAACATATATTTTTACAAGATGTAGGGGAAAGTGCAACAACTTATTACAGTGCTAAATTTAATATTACTGATTACTAATAGTTTATGCTAACACCTAACTTTCTTAATTAGATGTATTTAAAACAGTGAACTAAGTGTAACATACCATTCAGAAATACAATCGAGAATAGTTTTGTGGTATTTGTATAGATGAAAGTTTTCTAAAATGTATAACGTAACAAAATTAAAGACTGTGAAAATAACTTACTTCGTACACTGTGCAGAGTGCCGTATACTCCTAGTTGCGGCACACACGATATATACAGTAAAAATAGAATAGAAAGAAATCCTCTTTCTGGTACAGTATGTATAGCAGATCAACACGTCTTTTTTCCCCAATCAGAGGGGTGTCAGCCAATCACCATTCTGAATCCCTACCGTAACCTCTGGTATAGGGAGACCCCAGAATTCTGTCCCATAGTTTAGATAGATGATAGTTACTTTTATTGATTCCGTGAGGGAAATAAAGTAAATCATGTTCATTTTAGGAAATTATTAAACGCTCGGTTAAAAGCAAAGGAGATTGTCTGTTATAGTGGACATAAAAACAAGAGTTTGCTGCGGCGTTATTGGAAACCCAAATTTAACAAAAAATCGCTGGCATTATATCCTAGAAGACACAGACCGGCACCAGACCGGGAGAATGCCCGCAGCGTAAAAGAAAATGCCTGATGAACTAGGGATTGGACAGTTTTCAAGTGCATGTACAATCGATGGAAATGTTCAAATAAATGTGCAAAAGAAATAAACAAAATAATCATTTATTTCTTTATCATATTGGCTAGCTAATGTCCTCTCTTTGCTAGTTAGTGGCTGTGTTTCTGCGTTGGGTAGCAACGGGTGACTGTGTTCTCAGGCGGAAGATGTAAACAGCTTAATTTTTGTGTTAAATAATTTTTTTTTAATTAAAATTCATTATATACAGCAATCCCATATTTGGGTACTGTTTCATAAAACTTTCATGCTTAAAATGTTTAGGGAGAAACGAAAGACTGGTGTGTATTTTTTCTTTAAACTACCAAGACCAGCCATACACAGTACAGTTTACATACAGTAATGTTTATGTTCCTAAATTAATATCGTTTATGACCTTCAGATGCGTTATGCTCCTCTTCTTTTTATGCTCAGCTACTAAAATTTCCCTTTAGTGGTAAAATTTCATATAAATATTCAATACTAAGCGGATTAAAATGTGCACAGTAAAGAGATTAAATGATTAAATCTTTTCACTACCGACCAATGCACCACGAGTGCCCCTGTCGGTCATTTTGGCCAGCCAATCACTTACCGCAGTGCCCTGCGGTGGCTTGTGGGTAGTTGGTAGTTTACTGTACCGTGGGTTTGTACCGTGCATTTTGAATGGCTGCATCTGTATATAAGATATAATGATGTGTTCCTGCTTACACATTGCACGACTTTAAAAACTATAAAAACAGGTTTCGATTTGTGTCTTTTTCACATTATCTGGCGAGCCTTGGTTTGTCGAAGAACCAGAGATCATCTCGCTCTCAAAGGACAGCGCAGACTTTGAAAAGGCCGCAAATGTATTAGCAAGGGTTAATTGCACTATGGACCGCACAAAGAAATGTAAAATAGTCCTCTTTAGGTGTGAGGGCAGGAGTGGATCGCAGCAGGCATACACAGCAAATAACAAGAAAACAAAGAACACGTGAGACGAGTATCCAAACAGTGTGTGATCAGAAAAAGGAAACAATTGTTACACCCGGCTTATCAACACAATTTTTTTTTAACTTGCTAATGCATCAGACACATTTCCTGGTGTATTGTGTTTTAAATATAATAGGAGTGTCTTTCCCTGGTATTAGCTCATCAGTATGGTGTAAGTTTTATCTGTACCATACTGTATACAGGTACAGACTTCAAGCTGCACCACTGTATCGCTTTGGTAAGGAGACAGACTATGGCCAAAATCACGAAGACTCTCTCACACCAAATAATGAAGATGAAAAGAAACAGGAAGTCAACACGAGACATTGTACAACATCTGGCTTCGATGGACATCTTCGTTTGTGAAAGCACAGTGAGATGACATTATAAAGGGGAGAGGAGGCAAAGAGAATCTAAACCGAGGACGATTCAAAGGTAAATAACTTTCTAAAAATACTTTTCTTGCATGTAAATACAACTATGCACATTATTTTTATAACTAACTGTTGATCTCTTTTTTTTCAAGTCCTATTGTGCGAGCCATTGACAGACTGACGGTTGAAAATGATGAGCTATCGACGATGCAAGTTCAAAGACGGCTATGGGCTGACCTCGGTGCGAGCGTGAGTCCGACATTGATAAGAAGAGTTCGCAGAAGGCTTGGATGGAGATACAAAAAAAACCAACACATGCCCCATGATAAGGGTAAAAAACAAAGAGGAAAGACTCAAACAAGTGCTCCAATGGATTCAACAGGGGGAGGCATTTCATGATGTACTTTTCACCGATGAAACAACAGTGGCTCTGGAACAGTTTTCAACCATGTCATTTTGTAAAAAGGGGAGATATGTGGACAAGCTAAAGCCCAAACATGCACTGAAGGTTCTGAAGGGGGGTATATCTAGAAGAGGCCCGGGACCACTTCTTATTTTCAAAGGAATTATGGATCGTGAATTCTTCGAGGAAGTCGTGGTCACACAGCATGCCACCCCATATATAAGGGAGCACTTTGGATCAAGGCACTGTCTCTTTCAAGACAATGATCCGAAACACACAGCAGCAAGGGTGAGGCTTATAGCAGAACGAGTGAACTGGGTGAAAACTCCAGCCGAATCCCCAGATTTAAATCCGATAGAGATGGTTTGGCATTCGCTGAAAGACTGTGTTCGGAAAACTGCTAAACCCAGCACAAAGCAAGAACTGATCAATGCGATCTACAAATTCTGGGAGGAAGAACTGACCAAACAAAATTGCAACAATTTTATTAACAGGTTGTTTCATGTTCTTCCTAGGATTGTTGAGCAGGGCGGGGGGCATTCGGGAATGTGAGTCTGATTAAGAATGAATAAAAGCATTTTATTAAAAACACATTTGCGTTTGTCTGGGTGCTGACAAAGTAAAAAACAATTACTTTTTGACAATGAAAAACTGTGTGTGTGTCTCTCTCTCTCTGCTGGCGTTTGTAATCATTTTTATTTTTAAATACATTTTAGCAAAGTCATGTACCAAAAAAGTATGGCAATTAAAAACCATTAATACTTTCGCTGGAGTTTTAATAAAGTCAATGTTTTCTCTTTTGGCTAGACTTGACTATTTAGCCATGAGATATACAATAGATTGTCATTAAACAACCTTAAGTTTATTCATCTTCCTTGTTATGCACAGTGAGAATGATAATGTAATGAGAATTAATTTAATCACAGAGTGCTCATAAATTGTGCTAGGAAGAAATCAGATAGGTGTTCTGAAAGGTCACATATAAACAGGGTTTCGATGGACAGAATGATAGTGTAACGATTTCGGGTTCGGATAGGATGGACACAAAAACTCAGACTTGCGGAGTTAAAAGCTGCCTTTATTTTCTTCTCCGTCACTACCTGCCAGTGAGCTCTCCCGCGCCCCGACCAGAGAGAGACACACGACGAGCCCGAGAGAGAGAGAGGGGGGTGGAGGGCGAGCGAGGGGGGAGGGCGAGCGAGCGAGCAAACGAGCGAGAGAGAGTGAAACACCCAGGGGTGCAGAACCAGGGAACTATTTACATGGAAAACGGGCGATCTCCCCAGACTGTACGCCCGTTTCACTGTGGGACAGCTGCACTAGTCAGCGGCCTTCCTATACCCCGCCCTGACCACTTCCACTCCTGTCCTGCCCCTCACCGCGTACCCCAGCTGGGCGCTCTTCGACCGCTCCCAGGGGCGAATGCGCTACAATAGATTAACATACTGTAGAGGAAAACAGTATAGGCATATTTAATATAAGGACTTTTGAAACCAAATTTCCCAAATTTAATATGTGCTTTTCTATATTTATTGTCAATTAATTGTCCATAATTTTTTCAAAGAAATGTTTGTTAAAATAAAAGTCACGGCGCCAGCTAGATTTGAACACCCAACCTGTGGTTTAGTAGTCAGGCACGTAGACCACAGGACCACCCGCAAGGTCACATGAGGAGTGGTGAAACAGCCCTACACAAACAGTATCAACAGACATTGTACACTGTCTAAAAGTATGCTTGTTTGCTCCAGTATCGGGCGTATTCGCAGAAAAGCTTAAAACTACCACTTTTTATACAAACGTTATTTCACATGTTAGTTAAAGACTGTGATGCTTAAAATGTTTAGGGAGAAATGGAATACTGGTGTGTATTTTTTCTTTAAAGTACCGAGACCAGCCATATACAGTTTACATACTGTAATACTGTATGTTTATGTTCCAAAATTAATATCATTTATGGTCTTCACACTTCTTTTTATGCTCAGCTACTAAGATTTCCCTTCAGAGGTAAAATTCCATATAAATATTCAATACTTAAACGAGCACAGTAAAGACATTAAATATACATATACATACTGTATACAGTACAGTTTTGCATACAGCAATATGTTTATGTTCCTAAATCAATATATTTTATGAGCATGTGAAAGGCATGGTGAATCGGAGATTCTCAAAAATTACTGTACTTTGCATGATTGGAAACAAATGCGTGATTGGATCAACGAAATGTTGTGGTGTTACTTTTACAAAGATGGTCAATGAAAAAAAGAATGTGGACCAGGGCAATACTTTGAGTTTACAGCTTGTCCAAGGTCATTCATTATAAATACTATTAGTAATATCTTCGGTAAAGACTTTGATGGCGACAGCTCAAACATGAGAGGTTGAGCTTTATTAGCTCCACCTTGCGGAAATTCCGGATACTATTATTTTACTTGCGGTATAATGCGGTTCTATGCGAGAATTTACAGTATACCGCGTGAAGCGCACCGCAAAATAATGCGGTATCGCCTGCTTGTTTTGAATGGCTGCATCTGTACATTCAGTATACCTTTCATTTATACTGTTTCGTAAATAAACTTGGATTACAATGTCTACACTAGATACTCAAAAGCAAGTACATCATTTATAGGAATTAAATTGATATCAACTGGGGTTGAGGTAACAATTGAATTCTCGAGCTGTAATGCAGAATGTTGAATACTCATCCAATCTGTGTGGATTCAGATCTCCCACAGACACAAAGGAACAGTGTCAGGCTATTGCTGTGTCCAAATGGCGGCATTCTCTGGCCCTGTGCCAGGCAGTGCTGGTTCGGCGTGGAGGTGTGGGAGAACAAGAGAGTGATTTCTGCTGCAGCGCGTTAGCAGTGACTTTCTGAAGACTGGCTAGTTAGTTCTGGCTTTACTAGCGAGAGTTTGTGCACACGGAAAGTGATTGCGGGTCCAGGCAAGTCACACTCTTTAGACAGGAAGAAGTCTGGTTCGTTCCCGATGTAGCACTAGTCCTGAATCCTCAGACGACCTCCGTTTTCGACTCTTAGAACAAAGTAAAGTCCTTGCACTCGGACACACTGGCCGTTACGTGATTGTCCGAGACGAGTCTGAGAATGTCCTGGAGGAGCCTGGAGGAGCCTTGTGCTGTCTGTTTCACCTGGAGGAACTACAGTCATTCATTGGTTTAAAGTTCTGCAGTCATTCGAGACCCACGTGGGGTTAACCTGCCCTACCAGTTCCTGATTGGCTGAGGATGAGTAACAATGCACTCTGACTTTAGGGTTGTAAACAACTTGGGATGAGACTCTCCCTTGGAATCTCCCTGACAATAAGGCGCCAGAGATGACCATTTATTAGGGTTGCTGGAGAATCTCAGCATTGGGAGTTGTTCCGTATCAGGACACTCTATCAGCTAGAAAAACACCTTAAATGTGAACCAGATGGAATGGCCTCTCTGTATCCAGCACCACTGAGATGAGAGAGAGAGGGACTGGCAAGGGAACAGCAAACTTAAGATAATTCAGGTGGGTAGCTGCATCAGCATGCATAGGCTGCAAAGGAACAAGTGATAGGTGTATTACTTTATATGGTCAAGTTCTTTTTTCTTTTAGGATCCCTGTTTTTGCCATATACTGTATATTTTAAAAACATTTGTTAGGCTGGCAGGAGTCAATAATGAATACCCCCCCCCCCCCTTAAAGTCTAACTATGTATGTCCTTGGTGTTGTATCAGTCTCTGGCTGCATGAATTTGAACTCAATCCTGTTCATATCATATATAAATCATATATAAACATATTACATACATTTAGATAAGTATAATATGTTACTATGTCAATCCTAACTTTACTCAGCCACAGTTTCAACTATATCTCTTCTTATATATAAGCAACAATTAAAAGATATATACATTATACAATATAACCTTTACCATAATTTTATAGTTCATAGGGCTGTAATTCAGGCTATTGTCAGTATTAGTGTTTTGTTGAAAACATTAAAATAATGTATGGAACACATACTATACAGATGTCTGTTGCTATACAGTAAATATATTTAATTTGCAAAACATAATTGCAACTATTAATCCAAAGAGCTACCTGTTATTGTGTATAGTGTCCTATTTAATTCATTCTATAATAACAAAATGAAGACTTTATATATTTTGATTTGTGCTTAAAGGTGAACATGACTAACTCTTTCATATCTTTTTCTAAGTCAAGTCATGTTGACAGTGTATTTAAAGTACTGCTGTCAGTTTTACTCCGTGCATTGACCTTGACATATCTTCCTTTAGAAGAGAACATTAAAATGGATAAAAGCCATTTTATATACTGCATTAGTTTAATTTTCAGTTGATGCTAGATATATTTGTACAAGAAAGACAAGGTATCACCTTTTCTTTTACTTATAATAATACATTCACAGAAGTTCAATCTAAAATGCAAAAGTTATTAAAATGTAAAACAAATGTATAAATTAAGGTTTTATTCTAAATAATTCCCTAGGATTTATTGCAAATTATATATATATTTAAATAATAGGTTAATCTATTGAGAGAAGCCATGTTGTGATCTCTTATGTATAAATAACAGAGCTTATTAAGGCATGTATGGTAATGTTAAGGATGTTACTTAACTAATATTCAGACTAATTAATTTGCCATTCTTGCAAGGACAATTTTGAAAATGCCACGAATCACCATTAGAGGATTCTTGTACTTAAATTCTCTCCCTAAGGGCAAAACAGACCATTTATTAGAACTTATTATATGTACAGTTAATGAGCATGGTTACTACAAACAACAACAAGCCTTATTTTCAAACTCCCTTATGTAAATAAATGGTAAAAGCCACCCATCTATCAGAAATAATAGTAATAGGGCTTTTTTGTAGAAAAAAAATAGATTAACAGCCTTGAGATGTGATTCCATTATCAGAGGGTATGTGCAGCCCAGCTGGAAGCAACAATTATTAAATTGCCTGAAGGAGCACTAGGCTTGAGAAGCCCAAAGTAAACCCTTTCAGCTCTTCTCTCACATCACTGAACTGATTATTTCTTATAGCAGATGATTTTTTTCTTGCTGTCAGCGCTGTCTCAATCTGGAAGATCTGGGGGTTTATCGTAAATTTTAACTCTCCCTACAGTCTCTGTAGAAAGAGAAAAGTAAACCTGTCTGATTTGCAGCTTTAAAAAAATAAAACAGTAATATAAATTGGCGATATAAAATGTGTAATTTCACTACAAATTAGGGAATCACATCTAAATCAGGGGTGCACTGGGATCTATTTTTTTAAATCTTTTTACAATTACTCCAATATGATCTCCACAGGGATTTGAACAGGTTGTGTGATGCAGGCAGAATTTCTATCTCTAGATAAAAAGAACAAACATGTATCATATGCACACTATTAGGGAAGTGTGTTAATATATCCTTATGTTTAGATATTTACTTTTTGCACCTATATTGAGCAAGGTCAAGTGTACATACTGTATGCTAATACTAATTTTACCAATAATAAAAAAAACTTTTACCTCACTGATGTGATGCCTTGTACTGCATGGTGTGAGTAATTTTTTTATTGTCAGGATAGTACTTTAGATGCTGATTCCTTGCCTCAAGCACACATTCATTCAAGTGGCCTTCATTCAGAGTAAACTGGTAGTATACATTAAAAATGTTCTCAGGAACAGTTCAATAAATCCCGCCTAAATGGAGACTGTAACAAACGTTTGGGAGGGATGACAACAACCAGGTTCAATCAGACTCGGCTGTCACTCCCGATTTCATCTCCTCTCCTAAAACACTATAAATACTGTACCTGATCCCCCTTCTTCCCTCAGCTCTGTAAAGTTGCCAGTCCTACAAACAGCACAAACAATAAAACCCACCTCATTCGTTAGTGCTGCATTTGTGCCAGTTTGTGCTGTTGAACATAGTATTTGTGCTGCTTTTGTTTCTGAGATATAGCACCTTGTTTTTTGGGGGTTGTGACATCACTCAGCCCCCCCACAACATCGTAAGGGAACCAAACGGGTCTCATTTGCTAGTGCTATGTTTGTGCCGGTTTGTGCCGCTGAAAATAACTTCCCAGCTGCTTGCTTTCCCCAGATATAGCGCCTTCATTTTTTGGAGGGTGACATCACTCAGCCCCCCTACAACGTTGAAGTGTTTGTGTTTGTGCTGCTTTTGTTTCTGATATATAGCGCCTTGTTTTTCAGGTGGTCATGTGCACAGTGACCTTGACCATCAGTAAGACCATCTGTTGAGTCCAAGCACTCCAATACTGGTGCGAAGATACCAATTCTGAAGTTTTGTTTCTCTGTTTGCCCGAGTGGGGGCAGCGGCTGATTTTGCATTTAAAACAGTATCTTTTGTGCTTCTGTGTGAACAGAAAAATTAAATTTGTCACCACTATCATACCTTTATCAGAAGAGTTGCGGGTGTAGCCTTCAAAAGCCAATATTATCAAACAATTGCATGGTCTTATAAAGAAGCTTTAATGAGCACGTCTTAATACTTTGTAGTGGTGTCCTTTTTTAAAATCTGAAGAAGTAATCAGTTTCTTCCTAAATAAACGTGCACCAAGGGACGTGTACAGATTTGATGTGTCTGTCAAGCCACGTATTTAAAAAGGCTTAAATTTGCAACTTTATGAACGACAAGACCACTGTTGCTCTTTTTTATGCAAAGCATATTTGTCATCGTGAAAAAAAATTTTTTAGGGGTACTATGTACAAAGTTGACACAAGTAGTTCATCACACATCTGAGAAACAATATTGGAAAGTCTAGTCTCACACATGCAGACCACGGAAATATTGGAAAAATATTTATATTTGAAAAATATGGAGCTCTCTCTCTCAAATATGTCTTTTGCATCACACCTCCATCTCTACCTTTGCTGCTACCCCTTTGTCACTTCTCACTCTGCATGGAGTTCCTAGCCTCCCAACATCAGGAGATTAGCCATATAGACCAGCCATATACTGTATGTTTATGTTCCAAAATTAATATTGTTTATGGCCTTCACACGCGTTACAGTATGCTCCTATTCTTTTTTCAGTGGTAAAATTCCATATAAATATTCAATACTAAAACGGGCACAGTAAAGACATTTAAATCTTTCTACGACCGACCAACGCACCAGGAGTGCCTCTGTCAGTCAACCAATCACGTACCATGGTATTTTGCGTCAACGCGCATCACGATGCACGAGGCCGTAGCCAATTACCTCCGGTACGTGTCTGTGCCGCGCACTTTGAATGGCTGCATCTATAGGCACATCCCGGAATTTTGACTTCACTGTGTAATGAAGAAATTTTACAGACTACTTAGCGTGGATAAAAAAGCTTGGATTCCCATGGACAGTATCTTATACAGTACACATATCTTTTACTATTGTCTTTGTTGATCTCTTGAGGATCCTTGTGATATTTTGAGCTCTCGTTGAATGATAAAAGTGTCGCAGTTTAAATAATTTTCGTTGTTAGAAATTATGAAACGCTCTGTTAAAAGCAAGGGAGTTTTTATATCTGTTATAGTAAAAGAAAATGCCTGACGAACTAGGGATTGAACAGTTTTTCAGTGCTTGTACAATCGATGGAAATGTTCAAATAAATGTGCTAAAGAAATAAACAAAAAAGTTATTCCTTTATCATATTGGCTAGCTAATGTCCCATCCTTGTTAGTTAGATCAACGGAATGCTGTGGTGGGTGTTACTTTTTGTCGATGAAGAAATAAAGTCGTTACAAATAGTGTGGACCAGCGTAATACATTGAGTTTTACTGGTGGAGCTCATACAGCTGTTGTCACGCCCCACACTCTACCTCGGAAACGCCGTTCTGCCCCTGTCACATTCCACACTCTCCCTCGCAAACGACGTTACATTCCCGGAACCTCTGCTTCACAATCTCATCCCTGATTGCACCCATCACATTCTCACATGCATCAGATTCTCACTCCCTAACCAATCATCCAATCACACCCCTTTCCTTTCAGTATTTAAACCCCGTTCGCACACCTTCCCACGCTCACTATTGAGAAGCCTTTCATAGTATTCTCCAGTGCGCGTTTCCAAGCCTTTCGACTGATCTCCCGTTACGAATCTTCTGCTTCCGCCTCTTGACCTCGCCTTCTGGATTTCGACTTTTGGATTGTTTTTGGATATCTCTCGTTACCGGACCCTCTGCCTCCCTTATCGACCCAGCCTTTTGGATTTCGTCTTTCGTCTTTGCTACTCTGCGTCCTGTGGGATTCCGGTCACGCATAAGGTCACGCATAAGGATCCTCCTATTCTCACATATAGGTCCCCTGACAGCTGTGTCTAGATATCTTGGTCAAATATTCGGCTAGTGTGTATTGCCTGTTTGGGGTTCTGTAGCATTCCACATGGCTGGGCAGCTTGTTCCCCCCTCCCGCTGTTTAGGGAGAAATTGAGAATTGGTGTGTATTTTTTCTTTAAAATACCAATAACAGCAACATACAGTTTACATAATATGTTTAAGTTCCTAAATTAATATCGTTTATGACCTTCATTATGCTCCTCTGCGTTTTATGCTTAGCTACTAAAATTTCCCTTTTTTGACCGTGGCGGGGGACATTCGGGAATGTGAGTCTGATTGAGAATGAATAAAAGCATTTTATTAAAAACGCGTTTGCGTTTGTCTGGGTGCTGACAAAGTAAAAAACAATTACTTTTTGACAATGAAAAACTGTGTGTGTGTCTCTCTCTCTCCGCTGGCATTTGTAATCGTTTTTATTTTTAAATACATTTTAGCAAAGTCATGTACCATAAAAGTATGGTAATTAAAAACCATGAATACTTTCGCTGGAGTTTAAATAAAGTTGATGTTTTCTCTTTTTGGCTAGACTTGACTATTTAGCCATGAGATAAACAATACTTTGTCATTAAACAACCTTATCATAAGGCGCATTTATGAGCAATCTTATTTCTTATTTCTGAACATTATTACACAGAAGACAAAGGTAGCGATTTACGTTGAATTGTGCATTGTGCTGCTGTAATACAGTTTAAAATAATTAAAAGTCTAAACAGTATCAGCTTATGTATGGGTTGTAATTTAAAAAAAGTCAAAAACTGCACTCAAAATGCAATTTAGCGCTTTCTGGCAAGAGGAGACCCCCAAATTAATAATGTAACATGCTACTGTTTGTGCATGAACATAGTTACTGTATACTGTTATTTCTTTAGATACGCGATTCCATGTTTTTCTTTAATCCCTGGCAGGACCGGGCGTCCATAAGAATCAAGTTATAGGTTTCATTGCGCTTTGACAGAAACCAAATTATATCGTTATTAATTTCTTTAGATACGCGATTCCACATTATATTCCCTATTAATCAAATTCTAAAAGTATGCTTGTTGACTCCGGTATCAAGCGTATTCGCAGAAAAGCTTAAAACTACCACTTTTTATACACATGTTATTTCACGTTAGTTAAAGACTGTGATGCTTAAAATGTTTAGGGAGAAATGGAATACTGGTGTGTATTTTTTCATAAACTAATATCGTTCATGGATTTCACACACGTTATGGTAAAATTCCATATAAATATTCAATACTTAAACGGGCACAGTCTTCTACTTCTTCTTCTTTTTCACAGCCTTAGTCCCAGACTGTCCTGGGGTCAGCTGCTTTGGTTGCTCTTCTCCACTTGTCTCTGTCGAGCACATCTTCCTCACTCACTTCACATACCTCCATATCTTTTCTCACACAATCTATCCATCTCTTTCTAGGCCTGCCTCTTCCCCTGTTACCTTCCACCTCAAATTCCATTACCCTCTTTGTTACTTCCTCAACGTCCCTCCTCATGATATGTCCATACCACCGTAACCTCGCCTCTCGTATCTTCTCAACTACATCCACCACCCTACATCGTCTACGGATTTCTTCATTTCTGATCTTATCCTTCATTGAAATCTGCAGAATCCATCTCAACATCCTCATTTGAGCACAGTAAAGACATTAAATATACATATACATACTGTATACAGTACAGTATACATGTTCCTAAATCAATATCTTCTATGAGCATGTGAAAGGCATGGTGAATGTGGACCAGGGCAATACTTTGAGTTTACAGCTTGTCCAAGGTCATTCATTATACTGTAAATACTATTAGTAATATCTTCGGTAAAGACTTTGATGGCGACAGCTCAAACATGAGAGGTTGAGCTTTATTAGCTCCACCTTGTGGAAATTCAGGATACTATTATTTTATTTGCGGTATCATGTGGCGCTATGCGACAATATATGGTATTAATACCGTAACTTGCGGTATACTGCGTCAAGCGCACCGGAAAATAATGCGGTATCGCCCGTTTGTTTTGAATGGCTGCATCTATACTTTGCATGTACCCATGATCTACATTTTGGTCATCCCTTACGGTTTCTGTTGAAAATACCACTGCATGAAAAAAATTCCTTAAAAAAGTGAATATCTAATGCACATTTGATTGTCTCTTTGATTTTGCAACAACTTCTTACACTAAACAAAGCATATTATGAAAGCTTATGTCCCAAAGTGTTCTGAAGTTTTGTTCAAATCAGAAAAAATTAAAGGTTTTCAAAAATCTTGAATATTTTCTCTTAGTTTATTCAATGGTATGTTTTTTAAATTTAAATTAAATAAACAAAACATTAGCTTTAACTAATAATAGCACAGGATTTCTAAGTACTGTACAGTAAATATAAAGCAGTGGTTTCATAGTTTTATATGTAAAACAGCAAAGCGCTTAAACCATTGTTTATAGGTATTTATCATAATATTTGAGAAATCATGCTTCAGTAAAAAAAGCTCAAACCATTCATACAATTTATAAGCTAAAATAAATTGTGTCTTGGAGCATGGTTTTTGAAAACCTATATAAAAAACACACAAAAATTTAAACTTATGAAACATAAGAAGAATGTACACTTAGGCTATCATAAGCATAAGATAAGATCACTTTATTAGCCATATACAATTTCTTGTATTAGGAATTTGTCTTTTCGCATACCCCAACTTGGTCAGAGCGCAGGGTCAGCCATTTATACAGATTTAAGGGCCTTGGTCAGGGGCCCAACAGAGTAGGATTCCTATGCCGTCTGCGGGATACACACTGACAACCTTCCAGCCAGAGGCGTAAATCCTTAGCCACAGAGCCACCACACCTGAACAGAATCTGAAAGTCAGCTTAAAACATAACTGTTTAGATGTGATGTTGGACCCAAATGTTAGGTCAAAGATCAGCAGGAAGATATTGTAATCTGCTTTTTGTATTCACAGAAATGAATAATGTCATATTTATACTGAGGTATTTCCCCAAAACGTATTTATAATGAAATTGTCATGAGATATGGACGTTTGGTTGCTTTATAAAAGACAAAAGTGAAAAAAGAATAACCTTCTGTTACCAATCTTTGAGATACTTTGTTTCATCATTCAAATTGTGAATCACCTATGCTTCTTTTCTTTGTTCCCAGCCCAGTGAATTAACAGAATAATTATAGAAGCAGGAAGCATAAAAAGGCAAATATTTATTCACAACTCTGAACACAATCACACATCTACAGAATTTCAATAAGTTAATCGATCCAAGGATCTCACCCAGCCATTTCTTAAGAGAAGCCCAGGTATTGTCTCAACAACATGGTTAGGTGGTTTCATCTATATTTTCACAAAACTCCGGGTAAAAAAAAAATGCTTCTTGTTTTCCATTTTAAAAGCTTACTCATAGTTTCCAATTGTGCCCTCTGGTTCATATTTCACTGGTCGTTCTGAAGAAATCCAATGGGTTCACTTTCTCATTGACTTTAAGGATTTTGAATACTGTACTTGAATAAGGTTGCCCCATTGAAAACTAGAATTACTTCTCTGTTGAAGACTAGAAAGACTCAAAGGTCCAATTCCTTCAACCTGTCAGTGTAACACATTCCCTTAAGCCCCAAAACATATCTGGTTGCTCCTCTCTGGACTTAATCCAGAGAGCCAGCAGCTATATCACCCTGCAATCCACAACAGGCAACCCACTGAAGCTAAGCAGTTGTGAGCCTGGTCAGTACCTGGATGGGAGACCTCCTGGGAAAAACTAAGGTTGCTGCTGGAAGAGGTGTTAGTGGGGCCAGCAGGGGGTGCTCACCCTGTGGTCCATGTGGGTCCTAATGCCCCAGTATAGTGATGGGGACACTATACTGTAAACAGGTGCCATCCTTAGGATGAGACGTAAAACTGAGGCCCTGACTCTCTGTGGTCATTAAAAATCCCAGGGTGTTTCTTGAAAAGAATAGGGGTGTAACCCTGGTGTCCTGGCCAAATTTCCCCTTACCAATCATGGCCTCCTAATAATCCCCCTCTATGGGCTTGATCACTCTGTTCTCTTCCCCACAGATAGCTGATATGTGGTGAGTGTTCTCACTCACCTGCACTATGGGTGCAGGTGGATGCTGTACATTGGTGGTGGTGGAGGGGAGTCCCCTTTACCTGTAAAGTGCTTTGAGTGGAGTGTCCAGAAAAGCGCTATATAAGTGTAAGCAGTTATTATTATTAATCTAGAGCTCTATTCTGAGCATTTCTGATAACCTTTGAATACCAAATCATCATTTTAAATCTTTATCATTGACAGTACTATTATCATTTAACACTTGAACAAATACAGTTGATTTTACACTGTTTGAAAATCATGAAAGATAAAACATTTCCATCGATTTTATATCATAACTACCTCGAACTTATTAGGTCCCTAAATATTGCATTTTAATACTTGAAGCCAACAGCTATTTAAGCAGTTTAGTAAAATCCTGTTCTGTAAAAAAAATGTAGAATGATAAGCAACAGCACAATAAATTATTTATTTTTAAATAAACTAGGGTTCCAGGTTCTTTCAAATGCTGTGTACAGTATATGTCAAGAACAGTATAACCAAGATGTTCTCTTTGGGGTATTAAAGGCACTTCTGGCATATTGGTTAAGATCATGTTGAATTATTTACCAGACTCATTTGAAATTAGTTGCAAAACTAAATACAACAAAGCACACAAACAATAGCATATGCAGTTGAAACAAGCTAGTCCCCTAGGCAGTGTATGTGTGTACAGAGCACTAGCTGATGTAATTAACTCCCCTAATGGTAGTCATTGACTTAATTATACTGAAGTCCAATATAAAATTAGGTGTTTCTGTGTTCTATTGATAGAAAGGATAAACAAACCAGAACAATCAGCAACTTCATATTTAAATTCACATTTTATAATTTCAGTAATGTGAAGCATATTTTAGTTTCAGGCATTTGATGTGTATCTCATTTTAGGAAATTAATATTTGGCCCCCTTTCTGACATATTCTTACTTAATTTTTGCTAATGTCTATGAATGATGAATATTTTAATTCTCAGACAGTAGTGTTTTTCTAGCCTTGTGTTTTACATATAATTGAGTAATGACAGAACAAAAATAATAAACATTCCAAAACATTAACATCTGTTGCTCTATAAGAATAATATGCATTTACTGTAATATTCACTATACAGAGTATAATTTCTGTCATATCTGTGCTTATAGAAAGAGATTAAAACTCAAAAATTGGGGACATTTACACATTAAGACCACAGATTAACTAAAATAAATATTCAGTGTAAATGTGTTAGAAATTATTATACAAGAGACAGCAAAATGTATTGTGACTTGAAACTATAAAACATTTTAATATGGCTTTGTTTACTTTTTAAGAAAGAAAGGTTTTTATATTAGAAAAATGCTTCATCTGTGAGTGGAGGGTCCAGATATATGTACTGTGCTGTACATTGTAAGAACATAAGAAAGGTTATAGATAGATAGATAATACTTTATTAATCCTTTAGGGAAATTGATGTGTTACAGCAGTCCAGCCCAAGACAAGCAAAACAGATATCAGAATAGTTATAAAACAAAAGACAACAAAATAAATAAAAATAAATAAATACATAGTTGTGTGCAAAATGTGCTGATCATAGTCACTGTAAAAACAATAAAATATGTGCAAAATGTGCATAGGTTTATACAGACTGATTGTCCAAAAAGTACAATGGAGTAAACATGCTGTCCATATTAGAGTAAGCCATTCAACACATCTTGCTCATCTGACTTCATTCAGGAATGTTCTTTAAAAAATCCCAAGTTGAACATGCTTCATCATCAAGGCTGGGTAGTTTGCCCCAGTCCACCACAAATCTTTCAGTAAAAAGTACTTTCTGATTTCAGACCTAAATGCACTTCCTCTTTGTTTCTACTTGTGTCCCTGAGTCTCTATTTCACTGTTGGTCATGAAGTAGTCCTCTGAGTTAATTTTGACCATACATTTCAGAATATGAATTATGTTCCTTCATCTCTATTGTATAACTAAAGACATTAAATTCATATGGGTGAGATCGAGAGTTTGCAAGAATTGTTACTAAAACTGTCCGATCCTGCTCTGTAGTCACTATAATGACTAATGTGCTGTACAAGCAAATAAGTCCAGGTTGTATAGCAGACATTTCACCGCAGAAATGTTACACCATGATATACATGCATAATTAAAAAGTAAGTGGTATTGGTTGGCAAACCATCTCGGAATTTAGAGAAATATTTCTATTAGCTTAAAAGTGATGTATTTACAAGGCTGCTTGTTTACAATGTAATAGTTCTCGTCATTGGAAGTTGTTGTAGCCTCTTTCTGAATTGTAGATAATGACGGCAATACGGTTCTGTGCATACCTTGATATTCCTAATATTGTGTGATGTAAATTGGAGGTTATACAGTACATGCTACTGTATACATTTTACTTTCATTGTGGTTTGAAATGCACTTATCGATGTCAATTCTTTTTAAACCTAAAATATAAGAATAGCATTGCAGTTCCCCTTTAAGGACAGAGTATAAAATAACCGACTGTGTTGTGTGTGGAATTAAACAGCTAGGGTACAATTGAGAAAGAAATATTGACAATGTGATTTCAAAATCCTTGAAAAAAATAGGATATGTTTTACCACATGAGGGAAGAGAGCAGTTAAAGTGTAAATAAGTGATACATAATTTGAAGTGTGTGAGAAATGGCACACGAATTCTTGCACAACTCTGGTGATAGAATACATCAGAGTAAAACATGGACAAAAAACAGGTATTTATTAACAACAAGACAATTACATACATGCACATTCCATAGCTCATAAAAATTTGAAATGATAACACTTTCATAATGTATGTGTTTCATAGGCCTATGTTTTACAGAACCAAGCACTATTCTGTTTCTGTTATATGAAACACCTAACATCTTAATAGGTCACAAAGAGAAATACAAGTAATTTTCTAAAACAAGATTATGATTCAGAACATAATCTTTAAATCTCCCTTTATACAACAAAGATGCCAACAAATAAATGGGAATCAAACTCCCTTTTCTAAAAATATCTAACAAGGGATGGCCATTTGGCCCATTAAGCTCACTTGATAATGATATTTTGTAGCTAACAGACTCAAGAACTTCATTAAGCTGTTTGATCTTAAAGTTTGGTTTTTGTTCCATTGTTGATTCTGAAGAAGTTGACTGTGAATATCCTGAAAACCTTTATTAGCTGCCCTCTCTGTTTAAAATTTTAAAAAAATCCTTCAGCCTGTCAGTGAAGAACATTCCCTTCAGTTTTGGAATGGACCTGGTTGCAACATTTTATTTTCTATAATGTGGTGACAAAAATTATACACAGCATTGTAAATGAGGTCTTACTAGTGCATTAAAATGTTTTAACATAATGTCCGTTGAATTATTTTTAACTATATTTAAAATAGCATTTTATATCTATTTGCTTTTTCATATTGACTAGAAGATGTAAATGTGGTTTCAACCTAAACACCTAAGTCTTTTACTTAAGTACTATTCCAGCTCAACATTCCTGTTCTGGTTTATAGTGTATGTTTTTACTACCTGCATTCAGTTCTCTGCACTTGTCTGCATTCGATCCCTTCCAATCTGGTTTCAGGCAACTACACAGCACAGAAATTGCATTGGTTAAATTCCCTAATGATTCTGATTCTGGTCGAATTTCTATCCTTATTCTTAGTGCTGCGTTCAACACTGTTAACAATGTTATTTTACTTTCTTGTTTGGAGTATCTGATACTGTTCTTCTTTTGTATCTTGTGCTGTATAGATATAGATATTTTGATACAGTGTATCTATGTATTTATTGCAAGTAGGTATATCACCCTGCAACTCACAACTGGCAACCTACTGAAGCTAAGCGGGTCTGAGCCTGGCCAGTACCTTAAATGGGAGTCTTCCTGGGAAAGCTAAGGTTGCTGCTAGAATAGGTGTTAGTGGGGCCAGAAAGGGGTGCTTACTGTGGTTAGTGTGGGTCCTAATGCCCTAGTTAGTGACGGGGACACTATACTGTAAACAGGCGATGTTCTTCGAATGAGACGTAAAACAAAGGTCCTAAATCTCTGTCAATTCTCAAGGTTTTTCTTGAAAAGAGTAGGGCTTTGAAGCATCCTGGCCAAAATTGCTATTGGCATTTACCAATCATGGCCTTCTAATGATCCCCATCTATGAATGGGCTTCATCACTCTGTTCTCTTCCCCACAGATAGCTGATGTGTGATAAGTGTACTAGTACACTATGGGGCTGCCAGTGGGTGTTTCACATTAGTGATGGTGGAGGGGAATCTCCATTACCTGTAAAGCACTTTGAGCATAGTATCCAGGAAAGTACCATATTAGTGTAAGGAATATTATTATTATTATTATTATTATTATTATTATTATGTTTTTGCCCAGAAAATCAGCATGTCTAGCAAAACTCTCTATTCGCTTCTTTGTCTCAGTTTTTAAAATTTTGAGTACATAAACAGATAACTACATTTTTGGTATTAGTTGTTAGTGACCTTTTGCCTCTGTAATTTTCTGCATAATAAAAGCATAATGTTTCTTTCAGAAAAAGGCTATAGTGGATCTAGGAAAAAACAGGAAAACCCTTGAATTATTTATCCTTAAAATGAAGAGTTCTGTTGACCACTGTTTGCTCAATAATAATAAACCTTGGGCTCAGCTGATGTGGTGTATTTTCAAAGCCTTTTCTTTCCAAACCTCATTACTCTGTAGTTTTTGTCTTGAGTGTCTCTGTGTTCTAGAAACAATGATACTAATCTGATTATTATGTACTCATCAGCTATCACTGCTTATGTTCTCTCTTTTCATTTCAATTTTCAGCTTGAAAATTGTACTTCAAAAATTAAATACCAAAATTCCAAATATATAAAAATATAAATTCTAATACCAAGATAAAGCCCTTAACAAATGTCAGTAAAATAATCAAATGTAGTCAAAAACTGCATTAGCTGTTAGGTGTGGTTTTCTGTTTAGACAGAATGATACAAAAATGCAGCCTACTATTTAAGGGAATCTTAACACTATCTGCTATTACTCAATGTACAATCCCTTTGATATCCTCTTTAATACTCTAAAGAAGGATAGTACATGTGAAGGTTTCACCTGAAAATCTAAGAAAACATCAAGCTGATGTTCAATTGGTGTTTCACCTCTCTTGCCAAGGGCTTCCCTGCTTGAACAAACCATTTCTTTTATTTTATTTTTTTTACATTGCAAGTTGTGGACACATTTAAAAAGTGTTATAGAAAGTTTGAGAGTACTTGGTTTATACAGAGCCAGCCATTCAGAATGCACGCCGGATAATGCAGCACATTGTGCCATGCATTCTGTAATTTAATACAACATTCTTTCTTTTTAAAAATTATTCTGTTGTCGGACTGGACTACTTTGTAAAATCACGAGGTGGAGCAGTGAATGCTTAATGTGGCGTGTGGAAGCAGTTGTGCTGCTGAGGGTATACTATATAAATATTTAAGAACAGGTTCCTTTGCATCCTATGCATTCTGATGCAGCTACCTACTTAAACTATATAAACATACTGTATGTACAGTAAATACAGCACAATGCCATATGGTTTAAAGTCAATTAGACTTTGCTGTGTAATAGCAGCAAATGCTTCAAAAATTAAGAAGCTTCATATTTCCACTTCATATATGTCATGATCGTAAGCCCCTCCTCTTAAGGACGCTCCAGCTCTTCCTCGTTTGTCCTGATTTTTTGCACCTGTCTCCTGTTCCAGCCCCTCCCTACAAAAGCCAGATGCTCCCTCCATTCCAGGCTCAGCTTTGGAAGACGGACGCCTGGAAGCCTGCCTACCAGCAGGTCCAGGAGTGGCCCAGCAGCATAGGCTTTGCAACAGCGTCATGACCATCTTGGTACGGGGCCTGGAGCACCTGGCCCAATTACCTTTTTATTTCCCCGACCCTTCACCGGATCCTGCTCTGGCTTTTAACTTTTGTCGTCTTTGTCATGGATGGATCAGCCGGCTCTGGACTTTCACCTACTCTGGATTACCCTTCGGACTCCCCTTGGACTGTTTGCCTGGACAACGCCCCCCCCCCCCCCCCCGAGCACCAGTGCACCGTCGACACGCCCCCCTGTTCGTCTACCAGCCCCGTTCCTAGTCTTCTTTCCCAGTGTTTGTTGCACTCCCTGATTCTATCATCTGCATAGGGTCCTGAAAAACGCTTCATGACAATATTCCCCTTCCTTCCTCCCCTTCCTCAGTTTAACATCTGACAGTACCACTATGAGAATATGAATTGAACATTTCAATACTATGATATATAAAATTAATAAAATACCCTGCCACAACCAGCAAAATACATACATTTATATCCATAAATTAATATTGTTGATGATGCTTAGAAACTTATTGGCAGCAAAGTCTTCAAAAAATTAAGAAGCTTCACATATCGGAAAACGTCATGATTGTTACACAAGAGAATGAAACTTGACAATTTGTTACAGTTATGATTTTTAATCAATATAATTTCTTCAGCATCCTACTCTGGAGAAAAAATATATTTTTATTTATTTGGAGCTGCTGCAGTTGCACCCTTTGCAATGGCTGGATAGTGAACCCTTTCAAATTGCTCTGTCAGTCTGTCTAGGTGAAGGTGGGGCCATTTTCTTGACAACTGACACTTCTGAGTACGCTTAAGTGATCGTGAATGTCAAGTAAATATACTGCAATATATAAAATTAATAAAAACGTCAATGTAAACATCATGATATTTATAATTGACCTTATTTTATTTACAATTGGTTTCATTTGCAAAATGCACTTCAAAGTTGCATCACAAAGAAAATAAAAATAGTTGTAAAGTGCTCCAAAGCATTCTCAGACAAGAACAGAGAGTGCCTATTCAACTACACCCTTTCCCCACTGCGATTAGGCAACACACAAAGAAAGCATTGAACACTCCAGGGGACAATTTGTTAAAACTATAACTTGAGTTTTGGTTGCGATTAAACACAGACTTTTTCACAAGCTTCAGTGCATGTTTCAGTGGTCTTTTTAATACTACTTTGTTATTCTAGATTACAATTATAATATATATATACATTTTCATTTAAAGGCTTGTTTATACCCCTGAAATTGACAGTATCCACATTTGTAAACTCGTTCATGTTTATTATTAATATAATTAATAGTATCTTCCATATTGCATTTAAATTGGAACATTTTTACAAGACTAAATCCATTAGTCCATCTATTTTCTAACTGCTTTATCCAGGACAGGTAGGGGTGCAACATACTGGATTATGTTACATTTTTTTTACATTTTTGAGAGACTTCAAAAAGTTTTGAGTGATGCGTAAAAATGTAACATAATGCGTGCTGTGGTGAAAAAGCAATTGAGCATAGAACATCATTCCTACTGTCAGAAGAATTCCATATGTATTTTTTTTCTTATCTGAGTAAAAACAAAGTATAGAAAGAGTTTCTGAAATTAAAGAGAGGTTAAACCCAATTAGTTTGTGCTATTTTGCTTAAATGGTCAGGTGTTGCGCATGCGGTACATATAGTAGCATTTGTTTGCAAAGTTATGGACACCTGAAACATTGTGTCTTTATAATACCACTTTGTTATTCTAGATTCTAGTTAAAATTTGTATCTGTTGTTACTGTTAATACAATAGGAAATATAATTGCAGTTGTTATACATGTGTGCTGTACCTATGATGTGGTTGCTGGGGTTACTCACAGGTTCAGTCTTAGCTTTTTCAAAATGAAAACAATATGCATGTTATGTGTTGTTATGTGTTAATGGTTTTACAACATATCAAATATGCATTTTTATTTATTCATGGAATAATATGTCTTACATATTATTAATTCACACTGTTAGACTACAGTATATACTGTAATAAGGAAAAAAATCATACATAGAGCTTTTTTCTCCAAATCAGGGTTTTTGAAGCTGTGCTTTCTTGTCTCTTGACGATCCACACAGGCAAATCACATGAAGTAATATCCACAGATATTACCAAATGTGGTGTACCAAAAACAGTATATCAAAACAGTAGTGTACACATAAATTAACTCCAGTGTGATAGTAAACCACATAAACATACTGTACTGTACATATAGTGTATAATATACCATGTTTTTAAAGCCACTACAGTACAGTATGTGTGACCTATATTTTTATCATCACATTTTAAAATTAAATTGTTTCCTGATTGCTTGTTGCTGAAATTAGCATTAAGACAATATAAATATAGTTTATTTTAATGGGGATGTAAACCTGAAAGAAGCACATCATGCTCACAACAAGCTATAATAAAAATATTTTATATACAGTAGGAACAAGTAAAGGTTTATTCCATGCTGAAAAGAGAAGAAAAGAAACACAACGTTTTGGCTGTGGAGCCTTCTTCACATACCCGAAGAAGGCTCCTCAGACGAAACATTGTTTCTTTACTTCTCTTTTAGCATGGAATAAACCTTTACTTGTTCCTTTGCAGCCTACACATGCTGATGCAACTACCTACTTGAACAACTTTTTATATATCCAACTGAGTCATTTTAGTTTTGAAAAATAGGCCTACTTTTTAAATTAATTTAATATTTAACATACTGTAACATACAGTATAAAATTAATAAAAGTCATATCACTATCCAACTTAAATTCTATAAATGCTGAAAAAGATTGTCTCAAGGGGTTCAGCATTTACTGGGATTAGAAAAACAGGTGTTTTCTATCATGCATTTAGCTTATACAGTGTAATTCACAATATATATGGTAGTATAGTGTATCGTATTAGTATGTATCATATTATGTCCAAATGACAAAAAGTGTTTGTTGTATTTGTTGGTTGCCCTGTTGGTTATTTTTTGCTCAGCTGTAATACATTTGTGATACTCTAGTAGGGAAGCACAGAATACAATATACCAAGTTCTATGTGGCTGCAAAATTCTGCGCTCATATTGCTTTAACAAATAGCAACACTGCCAACTTCCATGAAATTTCTTTTCATTTGCCTACAATAAACTTGGGATCTCTGTTTTACACCTCTAATTTTTATTATTAGAATAAGATTTACTGTATTTTACTGACACATGCAGCTATGGTACATTACGGATTCACTGCTCCACCTGGCAGTTTTACAGAATAGTTCAGTCCTACACCAGAGTATTTGAAAAAAAAATGTATTATGGCACTTGTGACATAACGCATGACACCTCACATTCTGGATGGCTGCATCTGTAAGTTACTTAGCTGAAGAAATGGGATCCTAAGAATGAGGCTGACCAAATGTCCTCTCACTTTCATGGGGAATAAGCTGCAAGGATGTATAGGTGAGATACATTATATTCATACAGGAATGGAAGTAGGTGAGATTAGGATCTTATCTTTCTCCTGAATTTATGTTAAAAACTCATTTTCTTGATTATTTATAATTTATAAATGTTCTGATGCCAAACGTAATGGGGGAAAAAGTGCTTTTTTGAAATCTTAAATCCTAATTCCTAGATCTAAGAAGTACTTAATAGAGTATGTAGTTTGCATACAATGTGTCATTAATAAGATCTCCCATGGAAGGAAAAATAAAACAGAAGAATTTGACCACTATTTTGTTTTACTCATATACAGTATAAGATAGAAGGTGGGAAAGCAGTGAAATGCCATTTACAAACGATTAGATCAAAGTTAATGAAATTGTGAATTAATTGTTGTGCACTAATGAAGTTGAAAGTAAATTAGGAGCACATTTAATAAAATGTGCATACAGATGCAGCCATTCAAAATGCGCGGGCGATACCGCATTATTTTGCGGTGCGCTTTACGCAGTCTACCGCGAGTTACCGTAAATTCTCCTATAGTACCGCAAGCAAAATAATAGTATCCGGAATTTCCGCAAGGTGGAGCTAATAAAGCTCAACCTCTCATGTTTGAGCTGTCGCCATCAAAGTCTTTAACGAAGATATTACTAATAGTATTAATAATGAATGACCTTGGACAAGCTGTAAACTCAAAGTATTGCCCTGGTCCACATTCTTTTTTTCATTGACCGTCTTTGTAAAAGTAACACCACAGCATTTCGCAATCACGCATTTGTTTCCAATCATGCAAAGTACAGTAATTTTTGAGAATCTCCGATTCACCATGCCTTTCACATGCTCATAAAAGAGATTGATTTAGGAACATAAACATATTACTGTATGCAAACTGTACTGTATACAGTATATATATGTATATTTAATGTCTTTACTCTGCCCATTTAAGTATTGAATATTTATATGGAATTTTACCACTGAAGGGAAATCTTAGTAGCTGAGCATAAAAAAAATAGGAGCATACTGTAACGCGTGTGAAGGCCATAAACTATATTAATTTTGGAACATAAACATACAGTATATGGCTGGTCTCGGTACTTTAAAGAAAAAATACACACCAGTATTCCATTTCTCCCTAAACATTTTAAGCATCGTAGTCTTTAACTTTAACTTTAACCCATAAATAAAGCTGATACTGTTTAGACTTTTAATTATTTAAAACTGTATTACAGCACCACAATGCACAATGCACAATTCAACGTAAATCGCTATCTTTGTCTTCTGCGTAATAATGTTCACCTCTCTGTCCAGCAAATTAACAGTAGTAATAATAATGAACTTTATTGCATATGGCGCCTTTAAAGGTGGCTCCTCAAAGCGCTTTACAGGATAAAAACAATAACAACAATACTGTTAGGCTGGGCAAACGATTTTTTTTTTAAAGAAATACAAAATGAGATATAATGATGTGTTCCGGCTTAGACATTAACGAAGAGCATAACACGTGGGCGGTGTAGCGGATGGCTCTGGCTTTCCCATCTACTGTATACCGATACACTGCAAGTACAACCCCCCTCTCTGCGGGAGTGCTGGCTGTGATGAATTAAACCGGTTTCACAGGTATTTTCAAAGTAGAAGGGGGCGAGATTTCCAGCGAAAGACACCTTCCCCCTCCAAAACCAAGGAAGTACAGTACTTACTAGTTAAGAAAGCTAGGCTCCTCAATGAAATCGCTTTAACATGCTAATGCATTGGTGTAACAGTCCGGGCGTGGCAAGCTTCTAATGTCAACCCGACTATGGCGAAAGGAACCCTTCTTTCATTGGAAGACAATGAACATATTCTAGCCCTAAATGAATACATAGCAAACATGGTTTACATAAAAGACATTTTTCCAAGAAAGTTTAGCCTTTGTCACTAATGAAACCACTAAATAAAGATATAAATATAGAAATCTTAAGATTTTTAAAATACATGACTTTGCTAAAATTTTTTTAAAAATAAAAACGATTACAAACGCCAGCGGAGAGAGAGAACAGGGGAGGGATGTTGGTTTTGCGTAAGGGGCGGGGCTATTGAAATGAGGTCTATTTGGGAATGTGGAGTTACATGTTCTGGCTGTTTGTGAATTATCGTTGTTGAGTATGGAGTGTTGAGGTATTGATTTTGTGTAATGCTTTATGTTGAAAATTGAGGTGGATTTTGTTTATGATAAAGAGGATCAACTCGGATGGGAGGAGGGTTTGGTTTTGCATAAGGGGCGGGATTATGATAATTGGAGGAATTTGAGAGAGTTTAATGGTTTGATATATTTGATTTTGTATTGTGGTTGTTATCTATGTTTTTGGTTGGTATTATGTTTATATGGTTGTTTTTGTTGGTTGGTCGTTATTATGGTTATTATGTTTATTGTGTCATTTTTGATTATTGGATGTAATAATCAAAACAGAGAGAGAGAGAGAGAGAGAGAGAGAGAGAGAGAGAGAGAGAGAGAGAGAGAGAGCCTTCTTTTTACTTTTGTAGCCAAAGGGCCTTGCAGATCAGATTCCCTTCTCCCTACGGAAAGACAGACACATGTTTTCACAGTTTAGAAGCCTAAATAAAAAGAAAAATCATTTTCAGAGAGCAATTACGCTGTGTTTATGTAGAATAAGTGATTAGGTTTATGAGCAATCTAATTACTTATTCGTTTAAAACTCTATATAAAATAAAGTTTATTATTAATTTGCTGGACAGAGTGGTGAACATTATTATGCAGAAGACAAAGATAACGATTTATGTTAAAAGACATTTAATTAAACACGGGTATGTGATTTAAATGGGAATGGGGGTGACGGGAACTCTTCATCTAAATAAAAATAAAATAAAACAGGTTTTGATAGTTAATAACCACTTTATATGCATGAAACACGGGTGATTTTTCTTCCTCCTGATCAGTTTAGAAGTCTGTGTACCCTGTAAGGTTTTTACTTCTTAATTAAACTTTTAAAATACACGTTTCGAATAGAAAGAAATCCTCTTCCTGGTACAGTATGTACAGCAGACCAGCATGTCTTTTTTCTCCAATCAGAGGGGTGTCAGATGGTGTCAGCCAATCACCATTCTGAAGCCCTACCATAATCTCTGGTACAGGGAGACCCCAGAATTCTGTCCCATAGTTTAGATAGATGATAGATACTTTTATGATCCCGTGAGGGAAATAAAGTAAATCATTTTCATTTTAGGAAATTATTAAACGCTCGTTAAAAGCAAAGGAGATTGTCTGTTATAGTGGACATAAAAACAAGAGTTTGCTGCGGCATTATTGGAAACCCAAATTTAACAAAAAATTGCTGGCATTATATCCTAGAAGACACAGACCGGTGCCAGACCGGGAGAATGCCCGCAGCGTAAAAGAAAATGCCTGATGAACTAGGGATTGGACAGTTTCCAAGTGCTTGTACAATCGATGGAAATGTTCAAATAAATGTGCAAAAGAAATAAACAAAATAATCATTTATTTCTTTATCATATTGGCTAGCTAATGTCCTCTCTTTGCTAGTCAGTGGCTGTGTTTCTGCGTTGGGTAGCAACGGGTGACTGTTCTCAGGCGGAAGATGTAAACAGCTTAATTTTCGTGTTAAATATTTTTTTTTAAATTAAAATTCATTCTATACAGCAATCGCATATTTGGGTACCGTTTCATAAAACTTTCATGCTTAAAATGTTTAGGGAGAAATGGAAGACTGGTGTGTATTTTTTCTTTAAACTACCAAGACCAGCCATACACAGTACAGTTTACATACAGTAATGTTTATGTTCCTAAATTAATATCGTTTATGACCTTCAGATGCGTTATGCTCCTCTTCTTTTTATGCTTAGCTACTAAAATTTCCCTAAAAATTACATAAAAATATTCAATACTAAGCGGATTAAAATGTTCACAGTAAAGAGATTAAATGATTAAATCTTTTCACTACCAACCAATGCACCACGAGTGCCCCTGTTGGTCATTTTGGCCAGCCAATCACTTACCGAGGTGCCCTGCGGTGGCTTGTGGGTAGTTTACCGTACCGCGGGTTTGTACCGTGCATTTTGAATGGCTGCATCTGTAGGTTAGAGGACATAGTGTTTAACACACTAAAGCTGAAATTCAGTCTTTTGCAGAAAAAATGGACAGATGGGATGTTAGGAATATTAGGAATTAAAACAAAAAAGCTCAAACAGAATGAAAAACTCTGGCTCTTATATAAGAAAAGTCACAACTGGAGTACAATGAATAGTTGGAAAATTTGCAAAAGTTTTGATGCTAAAATAGAAATAGAATAGAAAAAAATGTCCAAAAACAATACAAAGGAAAAAAATGTGAATCTGAAGCAAATTTAGTACATAGTACATTTAGTACATAGAGTAAGGGTTTGACTGAGCAGGTGCAGTTCTGACACGAAGAGTATTAAAGTTTGAAAAAAAAGATTGACAGGATAATAAGTCAGAAACTTAGAACATATGAAAGAGAAAAGTATATGATGCTGTCAGATGGGCTTATATGGATTTAGTGGTAAACATGGGTGTTAATGCACAGCTTCCCAAATAGGAGAGTTTGTGAGAAATTGGCTGGCATCCAGGTAGACAGATTGCCATGAGAAAGATTTTGTAAATGTTTTGTATTAGAAGTGAGACAGGTTTCTTTGCAGTATCTGAAGGTGAAAATTTCACCAGAAAGTCATTTAACTCTTGCCAGCAATGAAACAACTAAACATTAACATGAATACAGAATTGCATGAAATTATTTTAAGAATAGTAACATCATGGAAAGAACTATCATGCTCAACTTGACGCAGTTAGAGAAATGATCCGAGATATGTTGCAAACAGTGAAAGCATAAGTTCAGTAGCATAATGTTTTGAGAAGGATATTTTCACAAAATTACAAATATGATAGGAGACAGGGCAAGTACAGAGAAAAATAGTGAAATACTCATGTAGTACAGGACTGACATCTTCTCTGAAATTGTAATGTGATTTGATGGGCTCAGTGAGACAGACAAGGGCAGGATTAGTTTATCAATGAGCTGTTTAGTGGGCTGCATTTAATTGATGGATTAGCACATCAGGCTAGTGTTGCACTTTCTGTTGGGGAAGGAATGATTTTAGGTGGAGAAAAGGTGGGCAGTGTTAGTTTAGATTGTATGAAAGAACATCTTGAGAGAGTGTAACAGTGATAGATTAGATCTATACCCAAAGCCATTCAAGAGAGAAGGTGTTAGAAGAGTGGCAAACCAGTACAGTTTAGATCTTTTATGTTGAGCCAAGGAAAAATCTGACAGTATTCCCCCAGTTCCCAAAAAAGGAAAATAAATGAATGTGATATTTCACAATACTGGCAGAGATTATCATTGCGTGGTGAATTGCTAAAATTCACACAGAATATTTGTGATGAAATCAAATACATACAAGCAGTACTAGTTTACTTTACATTATTACAGGAAGCAGATCCCTGAGACTTACATGCAAACTAGTGACATTGCCTCTCTGGAGACCCCTTTCAAAAAAATATTCAAGATATAGGAAACTTGTATATAAGATGAAGGATTGGCAGGTAGACAGTTGTAAGTTTGTCAGATATGATGTGCATGGGTTTGCAGACACAGATGTACATTTTGAACCTGTTCTGCGGAAACTCACAGAAAAGATGAATCCTGAATTTGAAGGAAATGACTAGGGAAACTATGGAACTAATCCTTGCCAGTTTTTTAAAAGTGTACTGTAGGCTGTAGGATGGTGGCAGAATATTTAAAGCATGGAAGTTATGATGAAGTGTCAGAGGAGCTGTGCAGAAAATGTGATTCTTTACCAAATACACATATAGGCTGTGTGAGTTTTTTTGATGGTTTTGACAACTTGCTTAAAGTTAAGGTCAAAGCATCAATAACTGCTGAAGGGGTGATAGACTTTAAGGAGATCCTCTCTTGGCAATAACTTCCTAAATTAAATGATCCTAACAAGAATACAAAGTTTTATCTGTGTCTAGATCAAATGGTAGAGAATAGAGAGCTAAGTGTTGGAAGAGGATGATTAAAATAAGCAAGACTAGTTTGTTAACTAAGAAAAAAGAGAAGCAAATTGAAAAATAAGAAATGGATTTCAGGGTGTCACGGTGCCACAGTGGTTAGAGAGCGAGAGATCACTTTATTGGCCATATACAATTTATCGTATTAGGAATTTGTCTTTTCCCATACCCCAATTGCTCTCCGTGAGACACACAGACAGGGAGAGAAACTTGGGGTCAGAGCACAGGGTCAGCCATTTATATGTCGCCCCTGGAGCAGTTGGGGTTAAGGGCCATGCTCACGAACCTAACTGAGTAGGATTCCTCTTCCACCGTACTGCCCGGTTAGCATTGCTGCCTTACAGCGTTGGAGTCCTGAGGTCAATTCTGGACCTGTGGCATTATCTGTGTAGAGTTTGTATGTTCTCCCTGTGTTTGTGTGGGTTTTCCAGGATGTTCTGGTTTCCTGATTTCCTGATGTCCAGAAACTGTAGGAGGTATGTACATAAACCAGAACTGGCTTCTGGGTAAATTGGCCACAGACATGAGTGTGTGGGTCTGTCTGTGATGGACTGGCAACCTGTCCAGAGTGTACCCTGCCTTGTGCCCACTGTTTTCCAAGATGGGCTACAGCCTTGCAACTTTGAATTGGAAAAAGATGGATGAATTTACAGATGCAGCCATTCAAAGTGCGCGAAGCATTCTACGAATCTACGAAGCATTTCGTTGATCTGATCACGAATTCTTTTCCAGTCGCACGAAGTAAGGGTAAACTTACACCATACCGATGAGCTAATGCCAGGGAAAGACACCATTTCCTTTTTCTGATCACTCGCTTTCTGGATACACATCTCACCTGTCCTGTTCTTTGTTTTCCTGGTTTGCTGATTATGCCTGCTGAGGTCCACTCCTACCCTCACACCTAAAGACTATTATTTTAAATTTCTTGGCGCAGTTCATTAACCCTTGTATGTGCTGTCCGCGCCCAAAATGCAATTTAAAAAAAGTCAAAAACCGCGCTCAAAATGCAATTTAGAGCTTTCTGGCAAGAGGAGACACCCAAATCAATGTAACATGCCACAGTTTGTGCATGAACAGGGTTATACTGCCTATTCCCTTCGATACCCGATTAAAAAAAAAAAATGTTTTGAATCCCCGGCGGAACCGGGCATCCATATGAATCAAGTAACAGGTTTATTCCATGCTGAAAAAAAGAAGAAAGAAAACACATTCCATAAGAATTGATTGAGCTCCGCTCTGTACCACGCAATGATCCCCCCGGAGTCTCTGCCTGGGGTTATTTGGGTTTTTAGACAGAGGGTAAAAAACTCTCTCTCTGGCTTGACCTCCCCCTCCATGGGTATTGTCTGTTTTTTTTTGTTAACAAGGCTCGCCAGCTAATGTGAATCAAAACCTGTCTTTCTAGCTTTTAAAGTCGTGCGATGTGTAAACCACAATTCAAATAGAGAAAAAAGACCTGACTGACAAGCCGATACATACTCTTAGAGTTTGATTAATAGGGAATATAAAACAAAAATATAGTACTAAAAAAGGTACTACCACTTTTAAAGGTGATATGTAAAATAAAGTTTTTTATTATTGGTATAGAGAAACATGATCAGATTTTCCCTGGTTCAGAAAAAAAGATCTAAAGTGCTACACATAACTTTCTTAATTCAATGTATTTAAAGCAGTGAACTACTGTAGGTGTCGAGAATCGTTTTGTGGTGTTTGTTTAGATGAAACGTTCCTAAAACGTATAATGTAACAAAATTAAAGACGATTAAAATCTGTAATCTTTCCACTTGTACTGTAAGTCATCGGAAAGTTTCTGCTTTGTGTAAGGATGGTATCAAAAAGCAATCTTAACTGGTGAGAAAGCTGTGCTCAATGTATTTAAGGGACTTAAAAGTAAAAGGAGATGCTTCATATTGCTTGACTAATTTTAAAAACTAAGTTATAAATGCAGACGCTCCCTCGGTGCCGCGCCAGTTGTAAATATCAAAATATACATACCCAACACTGATTGTACCCATCTGTCATGCAAATAAAACACCTTGAATTGAATTGAATTGAGGGAGAGAGGGAGGAGGGGGAGAGAGATAACCAGGACTCAAGGCAAATAAGATACACTCCACAGGCATTCACAACAGCAACATATGAAACCTTTGCACGTATAGTTAAGTTATTACTTGGTTTTCAAAGTGCAATGAAATACAATATTGTTGTTGTTGCTGTTCTTGTTGTTTTTATCCTGTAAAGCGTTTTGAGAAGCCACCTTTAAAGGCGATATATACTGTAAAAGCGCTGATTCTTATGGAATGTGTTCCACCGGGGATTCAAATTTTTTTTTTTTTAATCGCGTATCTAAGGAAATCTCAGTATAACTTTGTTCATGAACAAACAGTGTCATGTTACATTATTATTAGTTTTTTTGTTAACAAGGCTATCCAGCTAATGTGAATCGAAACCTGTCTTTCTAGCTTTTAAAGTCGTGCGATGTGTAAACCACAATTCAAATAGAGAAAAAAAGACCTGACTGACAAGATTTAAGATGTGGCTGTCAATGTTGGATTAAAAAAAACACATTGCCCGACGTTTGTTGCATTGCTTGAAACATAACTTTATTTCGAGAGACTGGATAAGTAATTCAAGTGTTTTTTTTTAACTTCCTGAAAAACAACTAATAATTTAACTATATGTGCAAACGTTTTATGATATGTCACTGTTGTGAATGTCTGTGGACATGTGCTGGCTGGATAGGAGGCTCTACTGTACACAGAGAGGGGCGGGAGGAGGGGACAAGCCGATACATACTGTTAGAGTTTGATTAATAGGGAATATAATACAAAAATATAGTACTAAAAATAAGATACACTCTACAGACATTCACAACGGCGACTGTCAGAAGATAGGACACAGCGGCTCAGGCACCCGCTGAATGGAAAAGGGGCACTTTAATGTTCTGTATGGCTAATACTAAAGCCAATACTGGCTCAATACCCTCAATGGGCTTTGTCGTGCTAATGCGTTGGTTTAACAGTCCGGGTGTGGCAAGCTTCCAATGTCAACTCGACTCGATTGGAAGACAATGAACGTATTTAGCCCTAAATGAATTAATAGCAAACATGGTTTACATAAAATACATTTTTCCAAGAAAGTTTATAATAATACTATCTATAGTTGAATTCTGAGCCTAAATATGAAGGAAAAGCATTTTCAGAGAGCAATCACGCTGTGTTTATGTAGAAAAAGCGATTAGGTTTATGAGCAATCTAATTACCTATTCGCCTAAAACGCTATATAAAATAAAGTTTATTTAGAGATGAATGATCAGTGTTGCAGTTTAATGCCGTTTAATGCAATTTAGAGCTTTCTGGCAAGAGGAGACACCCAAATTATAATGTAACATGCCACTGTTTGTGCATGAACAAAGTTATACTGCAATTTTCCTTAGATACGCGATTAAAAAAAATAAATTTTTTGAATCGCCGGCGAAACACACTCCATAAGAATCAGCGCTTTTAAACAGTATATCGCCTTTACACACATATATTTAAACACGCGTTTACGATTTAAATCAAAACGCGATTCAAATCAATATATATGTTTATTTTGTAACGCATAGGTGACTATTCATTGTTATTAAAAAGACTTAAATTCGATCATGTTGTGATATTTAGAAATATAAATTTGTTTGGTGCGAGTGAGGTTTTATTTAATCTCTGACCAAGGGAAACGTTTCATTTTTTCAAAGAAATGTTTGTTAAAAAATAAAGTCATACTGTACAGTAGTTCCATGGGATTCAATCACAGACCATGTGACATGGGAGTCAGGAAACTAACACACAGCGCCACCAGATTTGATAACGCTATAAAAACGCTACAAAATAATGTGACTAGGCACAGAACAAGTTTACAGCACAGTACAATAATAAATGCTGACCATGACTTTAGAAGCATAAATTACCTTACACTCAATTTAAACACAAGCTGTCTTTAGCCCTCTAAGCTGGTTCATACAGAAATGTAGAGATCCAGGCTCAGAACACACAGCTTCATTAGCGAATACATATGCAGGACAACTAGAGAAGACGTTTTACAGAGGATGGATTTTTAGAAACATCCAATCAGTGACATCACTGAAGTCAACTCCTACTGTGGGTAACTGTCGTGTGGATAGTTTCACAAGAATCAGACAAAGGTTTAAGCATCGTTTGTTCTAGATAAAACTGCAAAAAAAACAACAACCCATAATGTATTTCTTTGCGGCTCTGTTTGCCCAAATCATATATTCACAACGTTAAATTAGAAAATAATATTACGTAACCAAAATCCGCAATATGGAAACAGAACCTGTGTAATTGTTGACAGATGATGTTCTCGTAACATTTTTACAAGACAAACTACAACATTTAAAAAATGACTTGTATGTACTTGATATCTCTAATCAATCCACGGCGATATAGTTAAAGCAGTCCCCGCACAAAACGAAACTAAAACGCCCTGGGCATACCGTTTCGCCCTTCTTATCAGTTGCTCAAAAGTAATTTGACCGTATGAAATGCATAATATAAACTTAGAAACATATACAGTACGTGAGCAGTACTTACGTAGTATCGGTGTCAAGACATACCTCTCAAATACTGTAAATCAAGTTAAAAATATCTCAAGACCGATTCTGGTCATAATGAAACCATGTTTCGTGTCTGTTTTCTTTAAAGTACCGAGACCAGCCATATACTGTATGTTTATGTTCCAAAATTAATATCGTTTATGGCCTTCACACGCGTTGCAGTATGCTCCTATTCTTTTTATGCTCAGGCACTAAGATTTCCCTTCAGTGGTAAAATTCCATATAAATATTCAATACTTAAACGGGCACAGTTAAGACATTAAATATACATATACATACTGTATACAGTACAGTTTGGATACGGTAATATGTTTATGTTCCTAAATCAATCTCTTTTATGAGCATGTGTAAGGCATGGTGAATCGATTCTCAAAAATTACTGTACTTTGCATGATTGGAAACAAATGCGTGATTGCAAAATGCTGTGGTGTTACTTTTACAAAGACAGTCAATGAAAAAAAGAATGTGGACCAGGGCAATACTTTGAGTTTACAGCTTGTCCAAGGTCATTTATTATTAATACTATTAGTAAGATCTTCGTTAAAGACTTTGATGGCTACAGCTCAAACATGAGAGGTTGAGCTTTATTAGCTCCACCTTGCGGAAAATCCGGATACTATTATTTTGCTAGCGGTATTTACCGGTAACTTGCGGTAGACTGTGTACAGCGTACCGGAAAATAATGCGGTATCGCCCGCGCATTTTGAATGGCTGCATCTGTACAAACAGCTTTAACCAGGCCTTTATACTGATCTGATTTTTTTTAAGACCAGAGAGGTTGAGTATCAGTGTAACCATTTTACTTCCCTTGTCCGCTTGAGTTCTTCTCTACTTCGTCTCCTTCTTACTTCCCTACATCCAGCATTTTCTTTTGTTTTTTTTTTGCTTGGGCTGTTTATTATCCTCAGGCAAAAACATTCTAATGCCCAGTTTGCTAGGCTCCTGGATGGCTAGTTAAAATTAAATGTTATATTGTGAGAGGAACCAAATTTGTGTGTCCTATTGTGAGAGGAACCAATCCTTTCTCTCCTGATACCCGGCAGCTGAGCTCCTCCGTATTTAAATCATCCCATTTCAACAGGTGTGTAAGGTGTGTAAGGTAGCGATGATGAAGGCAAAAAAACATGCTCCAGGATTCTGTGGGTGGACCCAGGCTGAGAGAGAGTGACTAGACGAACAAGAAAAGTTGCTAATGAGAAAAAAGCTACAAGTAACTACTTACCTTATTGACTTCAGTAAATAACTCACATGAGTATTTAAAGTGATATGCTTACTCCAAGTGGCTTGACTTAAAATATTTTTTCTCTAAATTTAAAATCCTTTTAACATTGTTTGTTTAGATCCTAACAGTTTATTTCATGTAAAAATGTTAAAATTAAATTATACGTAAAAATTAAATATACAAGCATTCAGTTGAATATTTGTTGTTTCTTAAATTTCAATGCAGTTTTTTGTATTTCTCCTAGTGGAACCTCATGCTTCATAACAGTTTTGGTACATTTGGGTGTTTTTAAGGTTTGTATTTCCAGTTTAAAGCTTTGAAGTGATTCTTTAATGTCTCAAGGACTGGAGATCTCATCTTTTTTAAATGAGGGGTGCCATGCTTAAATCACATTCCTAAAATGACAGAATTGTTTTATGGTGGTTTCCATATAATTATTTTCTTAAACAAGATGGTCCACAATCCTTCCTTACATGCAGGACAAAACCGATAAGATTTGTCATTATTATTAGGAAAGGCAGCAGAAGGCATGGAAAATTGTCAAAAGGATATGTGACAAGCTATCAAGGTATCAAAACATATACTGTACCCTAGCATTGGCTAATATGATTTACAATTCATACATGCCTATAATATTTTGTGTAACTATCCATATCTATTTTTTATGTTCTTCTTGTTGTAGTATCAAGAAACGTGTAAAGCTATGAAACACTAATATAATAGTAATTAAAGTCTGTTTTCTCGGTTCCACAATCTCGCTACCAGAAGGCACACCAACCTCTAGTGGTTACACCAACTGTGCACTGTAGCAGCAGAGGCGCTGACCAAGCAGATGTCTGTAGCTAATCCCTGATTGCCTAGTGTCCCTAACTCTCCACGCCTCCCCTCCTTAGGCCTATTTAAACCCCGCTCTCTGACCATGCTATGCTCAGTATTGTTTACACTATATTGAGCTCCAGATTCTGTATTTCTTGAGTTTTCCCTAGTTATAAGATTTTTCTCCTTGTCTTCCCTTGTAAGTCTATTTCTTGTTTTGGGGAATTGTTTACTTTTTGCATCTTGCTTTTGTTTCCCGTTTAAAAGCTTTTTTAAAAGAAACTTTGATGGTAGCAGTTGAAATCATGTTCAATGATTCTTCAATGTATGGAAGACCCACTGTCTTTTCTAAAAAGTCTGTTTAAAAAGGACTGTGTTTTGTCTATGACGCAGAATGTTTAAGATCAGAAAGCATTTAAAAATAAGCTATTTAGCCCATCTAACGCACTTGACACTTAGTACTTAAATGAACCAAGGATCGCATCCAACCATTTCTTGAAAAAAATCAGGGTATCAGCTTCAACAGGAAAGCTGGATTGCTTTTCCATACACCCATAACCCTACAGGCAAAGAAATGTCTCCTGTTCTTGGTTTTAAATGTTTTCATCCAATTTTCAGTTGTAACCTCAGGTTTGTGTTTTACTTTTTCCTAAATTGTTTAAGGCTCAGAATTTATCTGAATGCCATTCTGTAGACTAACACCAGAATATATTTGTTGACCAAAATGTAGGCCCCTTGTAGTCTTTTCTGTTCAAGACTAATGAAGGTTCCATTCCTTTGGTCTGTAAGAGCAGTAAATTCACTGAAGTCCTGGAATGTATCTAACTGATCTTCTCTGAAAATATTACAGAGAAGCAATATATATGTCTCAGCCAATCCACTTGGACAGTCTTGTACCATGGCTTAACTCAGGTTCTGACCACACTTCTCTGCTTCTGGGAGAGTGACTACAATCCAAAGGGTTTCAGGTTGCATTTACAAAACCCCCATTTAATGATATACAGGAGAAACTGCAAGGAAAACAGAGCATTTTAATGCCGATTATGTATAATCGCTGAACAACCTTATGTACAGTACATTCACTCTCATGCTTTTGTTTGATTTTTTAGCCAGAAGACCCACATGGCGACTCACATGTCATGTTGGTAATTTCAGGAAACATTCTCTCTCTCATCCTAGCATTAATCCTGCAGGGTCCGCTTGTCGGCACGCCCATCTCCATTTGGTGGTTTGAACCAAATCTTTGAGCTGACGTTGCCATTAATTGCGACCGAGAATACTCCAACCGGCGCGTCGCTCCGCCTGCCGTCGGGGGTGGGGGAGGTGGGGGGGGGGTAGGAGAACAAAGTAATGTAGCCAATTCATAGAGGGGGATTATTAGGAGGCATGGGAAATTTGGCCAGGATGCCGGGGTACACCCCTACTCTTTTCGAGAAACAACCTGGGATTTTTAATGACCACAGAGAGTCAGGACATCGGTTTTACGTCTCATCCGAAAGACAGCGCTTGTTTACAGTATAGTGTCCCCGTCACTATACTGGGGCATTAGGGCCCACATGGACCGCAGGGTGAGCGCCCCCTTCTGGCCTCACTAACACCTCTTCCAGCAGCAACCTTAGTTTTTCCCAGGAGGTCTCCCATCCAGGTACTGACCAGGCTCACAGCTGTTTAGCTTCAGTGGGTTGCCAATTGTAAGTTGCAGGGTGACATGGCTGCTGGCTAATTTCAGGAAACATTAATTCTAGTAAAACACACCCAGTAGTATGTTTCTAGCTTGAAAATGTGGTTTGTATATCATTCACTAGTTATATGGATCTGACAGACTCAAAACCAAATGAAATACAAATGCATTATTACAGTGACTTCATTTACTGTATGTCTGTTTGGATATCAGTTATCGCGCAATTCTTTTCTGTGTTTCAGAAACAAATTACAAACCTTGGCAGCTATCAAAAGAGCCTCTATAGGGAATTTGTCACTCACATTTGAATGTGCTGATTTGAAACATTTTGTGTTGTACATTGAGGTGGCCCCCTGGTGGCCTCAGGTTCCTAGGCAGTCGCCTAGTTCTTCTAAGCCCAGGGTCAACCCTGGATCTAAAAAAACAACAGATGAGGAATCCAATATGACAGTCTTGCCATTGAAAAGTGTGTGTATGTTTTGTAAGCTGTTATACAGAGATCAGGCAATTCCTTAAAAAAGCAACAAAATGGCTGACACATCTCATATACTGTATCTAGTTGATATCACAAAACACCAGAATGTCTTGAACATCCATGTACAGGGGAAAATGACTAACATTCTGTAAAATCAAGTTAACTCAAAGACATTTTCAAAGACATAAAAGAGATTTTTTTTCCCTCAAATAATTTTGGTCACTCACAAAGACATCATCCCATTTTTTGAAAATGTCTTTATGTATCTGCAAGATGAGACATCAGAAGAGCATTTTCATCAATTTAAATGAACGGATTTCATATTCACAATGTAGACATTTGAATGGCTGGGTCTTGATGATCCTATATTACAAATGATTGAGTTTCAATAAATACAACTTGGACAGGACGATTTATGGATATGAACCAAAAACTTTAACTTTCTTAGAGGGACACAGAAGGTTTCAGAATCGGATCTACAGCTTTCACTTAAGGATGATCAGTTGATATTTAAATAATGGAATGCCCTGCCTGCAACATTCAAGCAAATTAAACAACTGGCTGCAGCCCTGAGTACTGATTTTGTTCAACATATTTCTGCAAGCATCTTTCTTTCTCTAATGAAAGTAATACTTGGTGACATAACAAGCAGCCTCACAAATGAAAACAGTGCATCATGTGTCAACTCCAAAGTCTATAATTGTTTATATCTTAATATTCAGAACTCTTAAAACTATAAATATTGTTGGTTGTAAATATCCTAATATACAAAATAAGCTTGGAATAATAAGGTTGCAATACTCCAAAACTGATTTCAAAATAACAAAATTTATATGTTTAATTAATAGAACATGACTTACTAACTTTTGAAAGTCAGTCAAATGACAAACAGGAATGGCAGTCAGCAATTCTGGCAAAACAGTTGTTGAATGAACCCAGTATGTACTCAGGGGCAGAGTACAGATCTATTGCTAATTCTATTTGACACAATTTTTTTTTTAAACAAAACCTTCAGAACTGATAATTCTGTTTACTTTTGTTTACTTTCTGTTTAATGTTTAATGTTTACTTTTTTACAATCAAAAACTGTTTCTCTGAGAAACATGTTGCTCTAGATCTGCTCTAGAAACCAAGAAAATTTAAAAATATATCAACAAAGAAATAGAAATTACCTATGACAAAAGCTTCACCTTGTATGAATTAGCAGTACTTTTTAAAGACAAAAACAGAACTGTTTTCCAGACCTTCTCATTCCATCTGGCCATTCTGCTCTCATGAGTGAAGCAAAAGCCCTTTTTGACAATGTATTATGTAACAATGATCACCATCGACAGTACGTTTTTTTTCTTATCAAGAATTTTATAGATAGATAAGACTTTATTGATCCCAAAGGTAAATTGATGTGTTACAGCAGTCCAGCCCAAGACAAGCAAAAACAGACATCAGAATAGACGAAAAATTATAGAAAAATTATACAAAATAAATATAAAATAAATAAATAAAAATAAATACATAGGTGTGTGCAAAATATAATGATCATAGTCACTGTAAAAACAATAGAATATGTGCAAAATGTGCATAGGTTTATACAGATTAATTGTCCAAAAAGTATAATGGAGCAACATGCTGTCCATAGACGAGCAAATGAAGGGCTTACAGTCCTAGCCTAGGGCAGCGTTATACACCCTGACAGCCGCCGGGAGGAAAGACCTGCGGAAACGTTCCCTTGAACACTGTAGCTGGAGCAGTCTGTTGCTAAAAGTGCTCCGCTGCCGAGTAACAGTCCCATGAAGCGGATGAGAGGTGTTGCTCATGATGGCTGTGAGCTTGGTCAGCATTCTCCTCTCAGCCATCACCTCCAGGGGGTCAAGGCTCAACCCCAACACAGAGCCACCTTTCTTGATGAGTTTATTGAGCCTATTTGCATCTTTAGTCATGATGCTGCTGGCCCAGCACACAACAGCGTAGAAGATGGCCATTGCCACCACTGATTCATAAAAAATGTGTAGCAGTGTTCCACACACACCAAAGGACCTGAGCCTCCTAAGAAAAAAGAGTCAGCTCTGACCTTTCTTGTACAGGGTGTAGCGGCAATGCTGGTTAATAAGACAGAATTAAGCGTTGCTGTGCTTTCCTAAATGAGACCCCATCTCACTCTCCATCTCTGTGGTGCAGCCACAGAGAAAGTATTCATGCAGGCTGATTTAAGATGTTTTCTTTTGATAAGGGACAGCTCCCAAACGGGGATGCACTTAGCTAAGCCTGGCTATCATGATCAATGGTCATCCATTGGCGCCTATCTGTCTAGGGAGTGCCAAATGGACATCTGGACTGCATTCCTAAGTGTCAGGAGTAAGTGACTCATATCTCACCTTGATCAACCAATCAGGGACTGGCAGGGCGTGGTAACACCACGTGGGTCTCCAATGCCCGCCAAACTCTCAACCAATCAGCACACATCTGTGTCTTGGTCAAAAAGGGAGCGCAAGCTCAGGTCGGGGCTCTCCTTGGACTTTTTTCGCGCATCCTCAGAGACAATCACGTGACAACTGCTGTTGTTTGCGCTGGGACTTGGACTTTGTTCTAAGTGCGAGGCCGAGGATCCCGTACGTACTCAGAATTCTACCAATGTGAATATTCCGCTTGATCAACGGCAGCCTACAGTTGGACCCTCGTCGACAACCTGAATAGCTTATTCAGAAGCAGCGCTGGACCGGGAACGAACCAGCTTCTTCCCAGGCAAAAGAGTGACTTGCGAGGACCCGCGGTCACACTCTGTGCATAGAGACTTTCTACTAGCCAGCCGGACTGCTGGTAGATCCCCTCGGAGCAACGACTGCCCTGCACGCCGCAGTTAGATTCCTCCGCCCGTCCTACTCCGAGCTACACCTTGACTGGTTGGCCGGTAGCCAGAGGACGCCGGAATAACGCCCATTGGACAACCGCTGGAACAGAGGCTGCAACAGAGCCTGTCAGCTGGTTTGGTGTTCGTGCCGGGAAATTCCAAATCCATACACAGTGGATAAGTAAACCCCATGTTCTACATTGCGTCTCGAGAATTCAGTTGTACTTCAACACAAGTTGTTATCAATTTAATTCATGAGTAATGCATTTACTTCTGAGTTTAGAGTAACAGTGGGAAATAACACTGATTAGTGATCTGGTGTAGCCGGACGATATATATTGAAATATATTCTCTGTTGTGTATCTCTTTGTGTTTGCATCTCTTCGAGATTATATACCTTGTATATTGATAACCCTCACAGTAAGGTCTGCCGCTTGTATCCAGGCAGACTAGTATATGTTTGGTGCAAAATTTATGTTAATAAATGTATCTCATGTATTGAACCCGCGTGTGTGCGTTGTTAGTTGTTCTGACGATTGATTTTCTAAAAGCCACAACGAACCACCTCGTGATTACTGCTACAATTAATAATTGTCTCAGTAAAACCATCAAACCACTACAAGGGCGTCAGTATTACCAGACCACTCCAGCTTATCATCCAGGTGTACCCCTAAGTACTTGTAGGACTGCACCCCCTCTATGTCCTCACCCTGGATGGAAACAGGGTTCAGCGGAGACTTATTCCTTTGAAAGTCCATGACCATTTCTTTGGTCTTGCTGGTGTTTAGCTGGAGATAGTTAAGATGACACCACTCCACAAAGTTGGTAATCAAGCTCCTATATTCCTCCTCCCTCCCCTCTCTAATATACCCTACAATTGCAGAGACATCCAAAAACTTCTGCAAATGACATGCCTCAGAGTTGTACCTGAAGTCAGAGGTGTAAAAAGTGAACAGGAATGGAGCAAGGACAGTCCCCTGTGGTGCCCCAGTACTGCTAACAACCTGTTCGGACTCACAGCTCTGTAGCTGTACATACTGTGGCCTGCAGGTCAGATAGTCTATAATTCAGGACACCAGGGGAGTGTCCACCTGCGCCGCCCTTAGCTTATCTTTTAGTAAAGGTGGATGGATGGTGTTAAAGGCACTGGAGAAGTTAAAGAACATAACTCTCACAATGCTCCCCATCTTCTCCAGGTGAGAGTTAGCTCTGTGTAGCAGATAGATGACTGCATCCTCCACTCCCAAGTGTGACCGGTAGGCAAACTGCAGGGGGTCCAGTGCTGTACTCACCGGGGTTCTGAGGTGATCCAGTACAAGTCTTTCCAGAGTTTTCATTAGGTGTGATGTCAGTGCCACTGGTCTGTAGTCATTCAAGACTTTGGGGTGCCCCTTTTTGGGTACTGACGCCAGGCAAGATGTCTTCCAGAGCACCGGAACCCTTTCTAATCTCAGGCTCAGGTTGAAGATGTACTGCAGCACTGAACCCAGTTGGTCCGTGCAGATCTTTAGCACCCTGGAGCTGACACCGTCAGGACCCACTGCCTTCCCTTATGATAACTTTTCCTAGAAATAGATTATTAGCTTTTGACAAAATTGCTAAATAGTTTAATGTTGACATAGCATACTTGTTGCCAAATGTTTGACTGTTAAATTTATTTCTTTCTTGAATACCATAGCTGCTATCAATAATATCAAAGTAAGCACCAAACCAACTGGAGGAGCATGTCTGTTGACAGCATGTTACTGGCTATATTTTTAATGAAAATGTACTACATTTCTGAGTTTAGATAAGAACAGTGACTATGAACTGTAGAGGAAGTTCCAACACCAGGTTAGAAACCCTATATCTCTTTCTGTTTTTTTTTTTCAGTTCAGTTTATTTGTCATGTGCACAAGTGCAATGAAATGCTTACTGTATTTGCATGTATGCTCCAATACAAAGACATTAAAGGAATCACCAAATACATACAGATCAGGATCAACATGCAACACATCACCACTCTCTGGCACCATGTTGAATTAAATTATCTGGAAACATTTGTAAAACAAATTAAAAGTAGTAATACAATACAAATGACGAGTGTAGAAAAAATATCAGTAGTACTGAATGACACAAAAGTCTATGGTAAGGTACTTAGTACATTCTGAGAATGTTTTACTCATAGATTTCTTTTGTTGTAAAAAATAAATAAGTGCTTTAAGATCCAGTGTGAAAAAAAAAATTCTTTTAATTAATTTAATTAACTATGTTTTTAAAGAAAGTAGTTTTCAGTCTGGGCAAAAATACCCATAAAGAAAGATTATAATTACAATATGGAATCAAACTAGACTTAAAATATTCAAATGATGAAACTAATGAAGAGAACGATTGATGTAATGTTACATGACACAGTGGATAAGTACCAGAAGCCTAATTGCTGATCTACACTAGCCAAAGTTTTGAAACTGTTTTAGCATGTCTCTTGCCACCTCTCCATTTTTTATGCTTCACATTTATTTTTACCCATCAATGCACATTAGATGCAGTGTAAAATCACATGAATCAGCTATTCATTGTGGGTGTGCTGTCCAACCAAATTGTTTTCCAGTGTTGTTTAGAAACCCTGTGTTATGATCCCTGTTTCCTGGCAATGGAATTCTGGTAGCAGAAGAAGGCATAGACCATGCTGAATCAGGCAACCTATCGGATCACTTATTCACCACCACACCTCCATCTCATTATATACTTAAGCACAGTCTTCCCTAACCTTCTCGCTCAGTATTGGTTTTCCATGTGGGCTTCACTACTGCTTTACGCTTTTTCTTGAATACAACTTTTCGGCTTGGAACTGCTTTTCTCTGTTTGTCCTATGGCTTTTGGGTTACAGCTTGGCTTTGGAAAGTACACTCCTTGGTTTCGGACTCCTGGCTTTCCCTTTCGAACTACAGCTTCCGGATAACAACTTGGTTTTGTTAAGTACCCTTCTCGGTTTTGGATATCTGGCATTCTCCTCTTAACTACGGCTCTCGGATTACGGCTTTGACTCGGCTCTCTTGATTTAGGATTACTGGCTTCCCCTTTTGACCTAATTTTTTTGGATTGCGGAAAAGATCTTTTGCAGGTTCATTTTCCAGCTCCCACATTAGGATCTATATCTTTGTTTCGGTTATACTAGCTGGACTCTTAACACCCTGTGGCTGAAGTTGATGATCATACAATGATTTAAATAAAAAACTGTTTTTACTTAAAAAAACATCCTAGTAATTTAATGGAATTTACATTTATTTAAACAGTATATGATGTAAAGTTCTTAAATATGTTGTTTGGTTGTACAGTTTTGTCAGCATCCATACCAGATTGTTGACAAGAAAGAAATGGAGATGGGGTTAAAGAGCCTAAGTTATTGTGCAATAGGCAGCAGAATAGGTTATGCTTTAGAGAAGCAACCAGTATACAGTTACTGCCTGAGTTATGTAAGGGATACATTCTGCACAACATTAAATTAAATTTATGTAAGTGAGAACACACACAAATACGGTATGATTGCACTTACAACTGTTATTATTATCATTACCATTATTATTACAGGAACACGTAAAGGTTTATTCCATGCTGAAAAGAAAAGAGACACAATGCAGCTGTAGAGCCTTCTTTGGGTGTGATCGAGAAAGGAAAGCAGTTCATTAAGCATGGCAGAACAAAAGATGGGAGTGGAGAGGAGGCGAGAGCAGGAGAGAAGCAGTATTGACACCCAGTTGGTATGAAGTCAAGACAGGTGAAGAGAGGTGTAAAGTCAAAAATTTCAAATGAATAGAGAGCATTAGAAGGAAAGGAGTCTGTCATTACGAGAAGGTGGAAGGTGAGATTCTCAGGATAATTTTGGTTTCAGATGTCTTTCTGCAGTAGGAGTTCTGAAACCCCCCTCTGAGGACACAGACAGAAGGAACAGTATGATCATGGCCATTAGAGGTGAAATGGGAAACTATGGGCTTGGAGATATCTTTGATCCTCACAGCCCTGACATGTTCCCTGATCTGGATTTGTCCAGAGGAGCCTTGAATGTGCATGGTATTGGATATATATATGGTCTACATTTGCAGACAGCTTTTCAGCGTGGCTTGCATTTCAACACAGTATTAAAATTCCCATACACTTCCATTGTGAGGCCTTCCATGTTCATTCATGTTTTTGTTTTCCCCTTTTTTAAACCTGATATTTATATTAAATACCAGCTATTTAGTACAGGATTGTTTTACAAGACAATTATTCAAGACTTTTTCGAGAGATTTGTTTAATTAAAATTAATTATATTTAGGATTTGAATAGTTTTCCCAGTTTTTCAATATTATTCATTTATCTTTTTTTCCAAATGTGTTGATTATCTGACATGGCATTCCATAGGTAATCTGTCATTCCATGTTATTTCATGTATGTATATAAGCTTTTTTCTTCACTTTCATTTTTGATAATCATAGTCTATCATCTTATAAAAATGAATTGTTATTCAACATTTATTGTGGACATCAGGATATTTATACAAAAGGTATTTATTGTTTTAAGATTTTAGTTATAAATATTAAAATGCCACAAATATTCTTAAAATGTAAGGTACTTTTCTCATCAGTTACTTTTAGGTAAGTTTGTTACAGTTGCAGTTCAGACATTAGGTCACAGTCATGTGATTATTTAGTTATCAAGTTGCCTGGGTTTCACAGTGTATGAATAACTGTGTATTCAGCAACTTTTAAGTGAAAACATCAAGGGTCATAATTGATCACGATATTAACAAATGCATTAGCCTCTCCACATAGCAGCAACTTCCTCATTAGTGGATTACTCCAGCCCTTTCAGTGGATTTCTGAGAGATGACCTCTAGCCAGAATGAAGATATTTTTGTCTCTTAGAGTTGTAAACAGAGTCATCAATTTAACACTTCATCACTGGAGATGTCATGATAGACCCTATTTATGGTGCAAATCCATATGAAACCCATGTTCTGTTGCCTCAGATGGGCACTAAATCTCCCTAAAGCTCATGAGAAACCTTCTGCTCCATAAGTAATTTGGTGAACACAACAGTAAACGTGATTGGTTCGTCAACCATGTGCTTTCCCAATAGCTGTAAAGTGTGTAGTTGGGGAGGGAAGTAGGAGGAACAATAACACAGTGAGAGTGAAAATATCTAATAGTCCTGGAAATGTCTTGAAGTCATAAGTTTTCAATCAATTCACAAATCCCAACTCCCAGGTTTGAAGTCAAGAAAAAAGTTAATAGATTTAAGTCTCAAAACAATAGACTCAACACACACATCAATTCAGCTGCACACAAAATACTGTATAAATTAGAATGTAAAAAAAAAAGTTAAGTAACACTAACAGTTGATACAGAAGGTTGCTGATTTACTCACTGTTATAAATATAAGAATTAAAGTATACTACTAAATACAAATACAAAAACATTCATGTTCAAGACATTTGCCATTTAGATTTTATACTTAGATTGTTGTGTTAACTAAAAAAGGAAAATGGAATGGAACAGAAGCAAATTACATCCAGTAAATTATTACACTGAAGCATGCTGACAAGTAAAATGCAGCATACAGACACATTCACTCAGTTTGAGAATCAAAACTCATTATTACTCATCATTACTGTCAAAATGACTATGCCATACTGTGGTACACTTCCCATAGAATCTTTGCTGGCCATTGATGATCAATGGGTGGTACTTGTGGTGCGTTAAATGTTAGTAAAAATATTTGTTGAATTTAATCTGTTATAGTACAAACAATCACTAATCTTAAATGTTTTATTTGATCTCCCTCCTCCCATCCCCCCCCCCCCCCCTTTGAAGATGACAAGGCTGAGGCCCTCTGCAAAGCAAGAACCTTTAAAAACTGGAGGCAGGGTGCAACAGGCTTAAGTATGAGTTATACTTTACCTGACTGTCATGCACTTAAGCATGAATATACATTAGCAGATTTACACAAATTAAACTTGAAGACTTGTTGAAGGATATGCTACAAACGATTAATTAAATAAAAACATTACAAACAGTGGGAACCAAAAAGTAATGTAAAAACTATTTAGGAAAATTATTAAGTTAAAGAATTTCATTAAGTGATATCCAAAGATATCCATACATAAATTACAGACATTCTTGCAGACTGCCTTGAACTAAATAAAATTATTTACACATAATATTAATATTTTCACTGAGCAGGCAATAGCTACTAGTTCACTTTGCCTGCTAGGCCATATACAGATGCAGCCATTCAAAGTGCGCGTTACAGACACGTACCGGAGGTAATTGGCTACGGCGTCGCGCATTGTGACGCAAGATGATGCGCGGTACCGCGGTACGTGATTGGTTGACCGACAGGGGCACTCGTGGTCCGTAGGTCTGTTGTAGAAAGACTTACAGTAAACGTCTTTGCTGTGCCCATTGTAGATATTGAATTTTAACACTGAAGGGAAATCTTAGTAGCTGAGCATAAAAAGAATAGGAGCATACTGTAACGCGTGTGAAGGCCATTAACGATATTAATTTTGGAACATAAACATACAGTATTTGGCTGGTCTTGGTACTTTAAAGAAAAAAAACACACCAGTATTCAATTTCTCCCTAAACATTTTAAGCATCGAAGTCTTTAACTAAAGAGATACCGGAGTCAACAAGCATACTTTTAGAATTTGATTAAAAGGGAATATAATATGGAATCGCGTATCTAACGAAATTAATAACGATATAATTATATTCATGTACCGCAACACAAGAATAGTACACGCTGTACATTGTCTGTCGATAATGTTTCTGTAGTGTTTTTTCAGCACTCTGCATGTGATTGCACCGGTGGCGCTGTGGGTTAGGTTCCTGACTCCCATGTTACACGGTCTGTGATCAAATCCCACTGGAACTATGAGTTTTTTTTTAACAAACATTTCTTTGAAAAAATGAAACGTTTCCCTTGGTCAGAGATTAAATAAAACCTCACTCGCACCAAACAGATTTATATTTCTAAATATCACAACATGATCGGATTTAAGTCTTTTTAATAACAATGAATAGTCACCTATGCGTTACAAAATAAACATTTATATTGATTTGAATCGAGTTTTGATTTAAATCGTAAACGCGTGTTTAAATATATGTGTTTAAAGGCGATATATAAAAGCGCTGATTCTTATGGAATGTGTTCCGCTGGGGATTCAAAAAATTTATTTTTTTTAATCGCGTATCTAAGGAAAATAGCAGTATAACTTTGTTCATGCACATCATTAGACAGTATCTCATTTTGTATTTCTATAAAAAAAAATCGTTTGCCCAGCCACTATTGTTGTTATTGTTTTTATCCTGTAAAGCGCTCTGAGGAGCACAGCTTTCTCACCACTTAGATTACTTTTTGACAACATCCTTACACAAAGCAGAACCTGATTGTATTTTCCGATGACATACTGTACAAGTGCTAAGATTATAGATTTTAATCGTCTTTTTTCTGAACCAGGGAAAATCTGATCATGTTTCTCTATAACAATAATAAAAACCTTTATTTTACATATCACCTTTAAAAGTGGCATCTCAAAACAATACAGTAGATGTAAACCACAGATTACAAGGTAAATACCCTTAATCGTTTATTAAATTTAATCGTCTTTTTTCTGAACTGGTTTCACAGCGAAAGACACCTCCCCCCCCTCAAAAACCCAGTAAGTACAGTGCTAGTTAAGAAAGGCTAGGCTCCTCAATCAAATCGCTTGAACATGCTAATACGTTGGTGTAACAGTCCGGGCGTGGCAAGCTTCTAATTTCAACCCGACCATGGCGAAAGGAACCCTTCTTTCATCTGAAGACAATGAACATATTTTAGCCCTGAATGAATTAATAGCAAACATGGTTTACATAAAAGACATTTTTCCAAGAAAGTTTAGCCTTTGTCACTAATGAAACCACTAAATAAAGACATAAATATAAAAATCTTAAGATTTTTAAAATACATGACTTTGCTAAAATTTATTTGAAAATAAAAACAATTACAAACGCCAGGGGAGAGAGAGAACAGGGGAGGGATGTTGGTTTTGCATAAGGGGCGGGGCTATGGAAATGAGGTCTGTTTGGGAATGTGGAGTTACATGTTCTGGCTGTTTGTGAATTATCGTTGTTGAGTATGCAGTGTTGAGGTATTGATTTTGTGTAATGCTTTATGTTGAAAATTGAGGTGGATTTTGTTTATGATAAGAGGATAAACTGGGATGGGAGGAGGGTTTGGTTTTGCATAAGGGCGGGATTATGATAATTGGAGGAATTTGCGAGAGTATAATGGTTTGATATATTTGATTTTGTATTGTGGTTGTTATCTATGTTTTTGGTTGGTATTATGTTTATATGGTTGTTTTTGTTGGTTGGTTGTTATTATGATTATTAATAATACGATCTATAGTTGAAATCTGAGCCTAAATAAAAAGAAAAAGCAAAAAAGCAAAGAGAGCAATTACGCTGTGTTTATGTAGAATAAGTGATTAGGTTTATGAGCAATCTAATTACTTATTCGTTTAAAACGCTATATAAAATAAAGTTTATTATTAATTTGCTGGACAGAGTGGTGAACATTATTATGCATAAGACAAAGATAACGATCCTGATCAGTTTAGAAATCTGTGTACGCTGTAAGGTTTTTACTTCTTAAACTTTTAAAATACACATTTCGAATAGAAAGAAATCCTCTTCTTGGTACAGTCGCATGAAGAGAGAGGCGAAACAGCCCTACACAGCCCTGTCGCAGTACTCGAATATAATCATATCGTTATTAAATTCTTTAGATACGCGATTCCATATTATATTAGCAGAAAAGCTTAAAACTACCACTTTTTCAAACGCTATTTCACATGTTAGTTAAATACTTCGATGCTTAAAATGTTTAGGGAGAAATGGAATACCGGTGTGTATTTTTCCTTTTAAGTACCGATTCCTGGAATCTGACTGGCTGATACCCTTCTGAAGTGGTTCCATAAGATCTGGTATACGGAAAAGAAAGCGTTGATAAAAAAGCCTGGATTCCCATGTATCTCAGAGAGCGAGTGATCAGAAAAAGGAACAGCTGTTACACCCAGGTTTTACGCTCTCTCTCTGTTGAATGAATGAAAGCATTTTATTAAAAACGCGTTTGCGTTTGTCTGGGTATTTACCTTGTAATCTGTGGTTTACATCTACTGTATTGTTTTGAGATGCCACTTTTAAAGGTGATATGTAAAATAAAGTTTTTTATTATTGTTATAGAGAAACATGATCAGATTTTCCCTGGTTCAGAAAAAAGACGATTAAAATCTGTAATCTTTCCACTTGTATGTCATCGGACATTAACGAGTACAACCCCCCTCTCTGCCGGAGTGCTGGCTGTGACGAATTAAACCGGTTTCACAGGTATTTTCAAAGTAGGAAGTACAGTGTTAACTAGTAGCTAGGCTCCTCAATGAAATCGCTTTAACATGCTAATGCGTTGGTGTAACAGTCCTAGCGTGGCAAGCTTCCAATGTCAACTCGACTCGATTGGAAGACAATGAACGTATTTTAGCCCTAAATGAATTAATAGCAAACATGGTTTACATAAAAGACATTTTTCCAAGAAAGTTTATAATAATACGATCTATAGTTGAAATCTGAGCCTAAATATAAAGGAAAAGCATTTTCAGAGAGCAATCACGCTGTGTTTATGTAGAAAAAGCGATTAGGTTTATGAGCAATCTAATTACCTATTCGCTTAAAACACTATATAAAATAGAGTTTATTTAAAGATGAATGATAAGTGTCGCAGTTTAAATAATTTTCGTAGTAGGGCTTGGACAGATTCCAAGTGCATTTTTGCAATTTACGTTGCATTGTCCAATGTGCTGTTGTAATACAGTTTAGAATACAGTAAGTCTAAACTGTATCAGCTTTATTTATGGGTTGCAATTTAGAAAAAGTCAAAAACCGCACTCAAAATGCAATTTAGAGCTTTCTGGCAAGAGGAGACACCCAAATTATAATGTAACATGCCACTGTTTGTGCATGAACAAAGTTATACTGCAATTTTCCTTAGATACGCGATTAAAAAAAATAAATTTTTTGAATCCCCGGCGGAACACATTCCATAAGAAAAGCGCTTTTATACAGTATATCGCCTTTAAACACATATATTTAAACACGCGTTTACGATTTAAATCAAAACGCGATTCAAATCAATATAAATGTTTATTTTGTAACGCATAGGTGACTATTCATTGTTATTAAAAAGACTTAAATTCGATCATGTTGTGATATTTAGAAATATAAATTTGTTTGGTGCGAGTGAGGTTTTATTTAATCTCTGACCAAGGAAAACGTTTCATTTTTTCAAAGAAATGTTTGTTAAAAAATAAAGTCATAGTTCCATGGGATTCAATCACAGACCGTGTGACATGGGAGTCAGGAAACTAGCCCACAACACCACCAGCGTGGTCACATGCTGAGGGCTGAAAAAGCACTACAGAAACATTATCGACAGACAATGTACAGATTTGATAAAGCTATAAAATAATGTAATTAGGCACAGAACAAGTTTACAGCACAGTACAATAATAAATGCTGACCATGACTTTAGAAGCATAAATTACCTTACACTCAATTTAAACACAAGCTGTCTTTAGCCCTCTAAGCTGGTTCATACAGAAATGTAGAGAACCAGGCTCAGAACACACAGCTTCATTAGCGAATACATATGCAGGACAACTAGAGAAGACGTTTTACAGAGGATGGATTTTTAGAAACATCCAATCAGTGACATCACTGAAGTCAACTCCTAGGTACTGAAACTGTCGTGTGGATAGTTTCACAAGAATCAGACAAAGGTTTAAGCATCGCTTGTTCTAGATAAAACTGCAAAAAAAAAAACAACAACCTATAATGTACTTCTTTGTGGCTCTGTTTGCCCAAATCATATATTCACAACGTGAAATTAGAAAATAATATTACGTAACCAAAATCCGCAATATGGAAACAGAACCTGTGTAATTATTGACAGATGATGTACTCGTAACATTTTTACAAGACGAACTACAACATTTAAAAAATGACTTGTATGTACTTGATATCTCTAATCAATCCACTGCACTGCATTAAAACAAAACGAAAAATAGAACGCCCTGGGCATACCGTTTCGCTCTTCTTATCAGTTGCTCAAAAGTAATTTGACCGTATGAAATGCATAATATAAACCTAGAAACATATACGTGAGCAGTATTTACGTAGTATTGGTGTCAAGACATACCTCTCAAATACTGTAAATCAAGTTAAAAATATCTCAAGACCGATTCTGGTCATAATGAAACCATGTTTCGTGTATGTTTTCTTTAAAGTACCGAGACCAGCCATATACTGTATGTTTATGTTCTTAAATTAATATCGTTTATGGCCTTCACACGCGTTGCAGTATGCTCCTATTCTTTTTATGCTCAGGTACTAAGATTTCCCTTCAGTGGTAAAATTCCATATAAATATTCAATACTTAAACGGGCACAGTTAAGACATTAAATATACATATACATACTGCATACAGTACAGTTTGCATACGGTAATATGTTTATGTTCCTAAATCAATCTCTTTTATGAGCATGTGAAAGGCATGGTGAATCGATTCTCAAAAATAACTGTACTTTGCATGATTGGAAAAAAATGCGTGATTGCGAAATGCTGTGGTGTTACTTTTACAAAGACGGTCAATGAAAAAAATAATGTGGACCAGGGCAATACTTTGAGTTTACAGCTTGTCCAAGGTCATTTATTATTAATACTATTAGTAATATCTTCGTTAAAGACTTTGATGGCTACAGCTCAAACATGAGAGGTTGAGTTTTATTAGCTCCACCTTGCGGAAATTCCGGATACTATTATTTTGCTAGCGGTATTTACCGGTAACTCGCGGTATTTACCGGTAACTCGTGGTAGACTGCGTACAGCGTACCGGAAAATAATGCGGTATTGCCCGCGCATTTTGAATGGCTGCATCTGTAGGTTAACATGAATCAGAAGGGAGGTGAGTATTGATCACTCACAGATGCTACAGATGTAGCCATTCAGAATGCATGTTAAAGCTGTTAGTATGACTGTATTCCACTTTCTTTGTAAACATCAACATTTCTTTTACTCATTGCAGCGGCAATGCTTGTTAATAAGACAGAATTAAGCATTGCTGTGCTTTCCTAAATGAGGCCCCATCTCACTCTTCATCTCTGTGGTGCAGCCACAGAGATGGTATTCATGCAGGCTGATTTAAGATGTTTTCTTTTGATAAGGGACAGCTCCCAAACGGGGATGCACTTAGCTAAGCCTGGCTATCATGATCAATGGTCATCCATTGGCGCCTATCTGTCTAGGGAGTGCCAGATGGACATCTGGACTGCATTCCCAAGTGTCAGGAGTAAGTGACTCATATCTCACCTTGGTCAACCAATCAGGGACTGGCAGGGCGTGGTAACACCACATGGGTCTCCAATGCCCGCCAAACTCTCAACCAATCAGCACACATCTGTGTCTTGGTCAAAAAGGGAGCGCAAGCTCAGGTCGGGGCTCTCCTTGGCCATTTTCGCACATCCTCAGAGACAATCACGTGACAACTGCTGTTGTCTGCACTGGGACTTGGACTTGTTCTAAGCGCGAGGCCGAGGATCCTGTACGTACTCAGAATTCTACCAATGTGAATGCTCCGCTTGATCAACGGCAGCCTACAGTTGGACCCTCGTTGACAACCTGAATAGCTTATTCAGAAGCAGCGCTGGACCGGGAACGAACCAGTTTCTTCCCGTGCAAAACAGTGACTTGCGAGGACCCGCGGTCACACTCTGTGCATAGAGACTTTCTACTAGCCAGCCGGACTGCTGGTAGATCCCCTCGGAGCAACGACTGCCCTGCGCGCCGCAGTTAGATTCCTCCGCCCGTCCAGCTGCACCTCGACTGGTTGGCCGGTAGCCAGAGGACGCCGGGACAACGCCCATTGGACAACCGCTGGAACAGAGGCTGCAACAGAGCCTGTCAGCTGGTTTGGTGTTCATGCCGGGAAATTCCAAATCCATACACAGTGGATAAGTAAACCCCATGTTCTACATTGTGTCTCGAGAATTCAATTGTACCTCAACACAAGTTGTTATCAATTTAATTCATGAGTAGTGTATTTACTTCAGAGTTTAGAGTAACAGTGGGTAATAACACTGATTAGCGATTTGGTGTAGCCGGACGATATATTGAAATATATTCTCTGTTGTGTATCTCTTTGTGTTTGCATCTCTTCGATATTATATACCTTGTATATTGATAACCCTCACAGAAAGGTCTGCCGCTTGTATCCAGGCAGACCGGTATATGTTTGGTGCACAATTTATGTTAATAAATGTATCTCGTGTATTGAACCCGTGTGTGTGCGTTGTTAGTTGTTCTGACGATTAATTTTCTAAAACCCACAACGAACCACCTCGTGATTACTGCTACAATTAATAATTGTCTCAGTAAACCCATAAAACCACTACATCATTCACACGGGATTACTTTGGAAACATTTTGACCTGTTTATATTTCTAAGCGGCATGTTGGTGTACTGGCTTTAGTGCGTGCTTATCGGATCTCAGAAGTCTGGGTTCAATTCCTGTTTAGGGCATAAGTTTTTCTTCTAACAAACAAAGACTCCTTTAAAAAAAAAATTATAAAATAGTAAATAGCATGTACACTATATTGACATTTTATTTTGTTTGTATATCACAATGTGTTAAATATTATAACAAACATGAATGAGCAAACGTGAATACTGTCATCTATGGGGGTAAAAACCAGTTCAACCAGTTTAACTTGGTTCAATTCAAAATACTTTATTCATTGTCGTAGGGCAAATTAACACAAGCCTTTACAATAAGCCTCAAAATGAAATTGTATATATTATAATTATATTTGAGAATAAAAAAGTGGTACTGAAACTGAACTATAATAAAATATCTGATCATTATTAACAATAATTTATTAATAATAAATAATAATTTCAAACTTCGTGTATTTTGTTCACAGTCTTTTCTGTTCTGTTTCTCATTACCATTACACTTTCTTATTAAAATGTTTATTTTTGAGAAAAAATGTTTCAGATGTCAATAATTTTGTGAACAAATGACACAGAGCCTTCAAACCAAAAATCACAACTTTTATTTAAACAACATCTAGTACCCGGTTGCACTTTTGGAAACCTTAGTTTAAAGCGCATCCCAGGTGTAAGCAAGTTCATAACACAAGAATTACAGTACAATTCAAAAGCTACTGTATATATGTAAAACAACAGACCATATAAAGCAGAATAACACAAACTTGTTGGGTTCAACCTCTTTAATTTGTAAAACTATTTCTGTATTTTCTGTTTTTACTCAGATAAGAATAATATACATATGACATTCTTTTAACAGGAGGAAAGATGTTCTGTGCTCAACAGCTTTATCCCCATGACACGCATTATGCTACTTTTTTATGCATCAGTCAAAGTGTTCTGAAGTCTCTCAAAAATGAAAAGAAAAGTAACATAACATTGTATGGAACAATTGGCAATTATTTTTTTAAGGAAAATCAAAAACAAGAAACAATAATGTGCCCCTGCCTAATTTAGACATTGCATGGCTTTAAAATCAAAAGCTAATAAAAAATGGGTTAAGATAGTTAAACACTTTATGTGCTAAAATGGGTGATATTTCTTTTTTTCAGGCATTTATGGAAGTGGGAACAGTGCAGGAGCCAAATTAGCATTTCCTCAAACGTCACCAAGTTAAATCAGCTTTGAAAAAAAGAATGGGCTAAAATAATTTAAAACCGATGTAGGAAATGATAAATAGCTATAGGAAATGATTAGTTCAAGTAATTAATTTTAATTAGTAGTAACTGTAGGGGTTTTGTGCATTTACTGGGACAATTATTAATTGTAGCAGTAATCACGAGGTGGTTCGTTGTGTTCACACACAGATACTAATACATGACAATACATTTATTAATACATAAAATGTGCATATAAACATATCAGATCTTAAGAGTGAGGGTTAGCAGAATACAAAAAGTATATATTCAATAACGAAGAGTTACAAATACCAAGAGGGACATACATTCAGTAAACCGTTCATTTATACTGTTTCGTTAACTTTGATTACAACTTCTACACTAGATACTGAAAAGCAAGTACATCACTCATAGGAATTAAATTGATATAAACTCAGGTTGAGGTAACAATTGAATTCTCTAGCTGTAATGCAGAATGATGAATACTCATCCAATCTGTGTGGATTCAGATCTCCCGCGGACACAAAGGAACAGCGGCAGGCTGTTGCTGCGTCCAATCGGCGGCGTCTGGCCCGGTGCCAGGCCGTACTGGTTCGGTGTGAGGTGTGGGAGAAGGAGGGAGAGATTTCTGCTGCGGCGCGCTGGCAGTGACTCTCTGAAGACCGGCTAGTTAGTCCTGGCAGATATTATGCACATGGAAACTGACTGCAGGTCCAAGCAAGTCAAACTCTTTAGACAGGAAGAAGACCAGTTCATTCCCGATGTAGCACTAGTCCTGAATCCTGAGATTCAAGTGTCGACAGTTCCGAATGTAGTTCACTCATTGATCAGGTGAGCATTCACGGTGGGGTACCGGCGGTTCACAAGGCTTGCTGCTGGGCTAACCTCATTTGGATCCTTTGGTTACGCACTGGCAACCTCTGGTCTCGACTCTTAGAACAAAGTAAAGTCCTGGCACTCGGACACACTGGCCATCACTTGATTGTCCAAGATGAGTCTGAGAATGTCCTAGAGGGCATCTTCTGGGCCCTGTGCTGCCTTTTTTATCTGGAGGAACTACGGTCATTCATGGGTTGAACGTTCCGCAGGCATTCGAGACCCATGTTACCCTGCCCTACCAGTTCCTGATTGGTTGATCAAGGTGGAGGATGAGTACTAATGCACTCTGACATTAGGGTTGTAAACAACCTGGGATGAGACTCTCCCTTGGAGTCTCCCAGACAGTAAGGCGCCAGAGATGACCATTTATTAGGGTGGCTGGAGAATCTCAGCCTTGGGAGTTGTTCCTTGTCAAGAAACTCTATCAGATAGATAAACACCTTAAATCTGAATCAAATGGAATGGCCTTTCTGTGTCCAGCACCACTGAGATGAGGGAGAGTGGGACTGGCAAGGGAGCAGCAAACTTAATTCCTTTATTATTAATAAATCATTCCGCTACATAACAATGTGGTCCATTTGTTCTGTAAAGTAGCATTTGTGCTGTTATGTTTTCCCAGATAAAACACAACTTTCAGCACAACTCCAGCAGTGCAGAACAACTGTTTTTTTTATGGTACCGTTTGTGTACTGTATACTCTATGGTTTAAAAATCCCATTACAGTATACCCAATACAGCATTTGTATTTTTATAATCAAAATCTAAAATTATCTGTTTCTTAATTGCTTTTTATTTAAATTAACTTGAAGACAAATATTGTTTATTTTAATGCATATGTAAAATTGAAAATAACATCACTTTCACAATGGACTATAACAATAAGCTATTTCCTATATATCCAGCTGAGTAATCTTGCTTTGTGAAATAGCCCTACTTTTATTTTTAATATTAATTTAATATTAAGCACACTGTGTTATGTAAAATGTATTAAAATGTCAATATATTATACATTTTGTATACGAAGTAGATTGTCCCCAGAGAGTTGAGCACTAGCCAGGGTTCGAACTCAGGCTTTTCATATGATAGCCCAGAAATCTTCCAATAAACCACCAATGCCTTACACTGATGAAATTAAAGTATGCAACTTTAAATCATTCTCAGAGTCATTCAAAACCACTGTCCTGTTTTTTAATGTATTTGCTTCTTAATACAATATGTTTTTGTGTAATATATATTTCGATCAAAACCTAAAAAATGATGTTTTCTAATTATTTTTATACAGAAATACTAATAATTCTGTACACTTTATTGATGTAAAAAATGTTAGTTACTGTACAGCATGACTAGCTCAGGAAAGCACAAATGGTAAATACTCATTACATTTTTATTATATAAGATTTACTGTACGGTATTTTAGACACACAGCACATTAAGCATGTACTTCACCAGTAAATTGGCAATCATGCTGAAGTATAACCAACTGATAAACTGATGTACTTCCTGTGTGAACTAAAGCATATTTTCAATTTTCAACCAAGATTCACCTGTCTTTTGTTCTATCCAATATTCATTTGTAGGTATAATCAATTTTGTATTGTTATTATTATTATTATTATTATCTGATGATAATAATTCATTGTCATAATAATATATTTAGTTTGTCTAAACAGTAACAATTTTATAAATGTACAGATGCAGCTTGAGGCATAATGCACTGCACCACAAAGAACAAGCCATGTTACACCACAACATGCAACATTTTTCAGATAATCTGATGATAATCTGAATTTTTCTTGTAGCACTATCATTTCATCATAGAGCGACAAAAGTGGTCTTAGAGTGGTGGTTGGGGGCTGCTAAGATTCCTGAGAACTTTTTTAGTCATGTTCTTCAGTTTCTAGCCAAGTAATTTAAATTTCTTCTGGGTGACAGGTGAGCTGCATATAACAAATTAACAACAAATTGCTGTTGTTTCACGGTCTATGGTGCAAACATCAGTTGTGTCTCTGACAAACACCACTTCTATTTTTGTATTCTTAGTGAGAAACCAGAGATTCCTGTTCAGAGATAAAGGTGTTCCACATGATTCCAAGTCATGGAGTGAGGCAAATTTGTTTTGTGGTATGATTTTAAGAGATACTTTCTGGACAGATTGGGGAAATGTATTTTCTTTTTCCATATGGGATGAGCTTCTTTCAATCCATCACCCCATATTGTTTCTTTGGCAGCCCGGGGTATACACCTCTCTGAATGTTGCTTTCTATTGCTGCTGCAAAGTCTTCCTACCTAACATTATTACCCCATCAGCTCCTCCTGCAACACCTGGACCTGCAAACTACTCTCCACTAACATTTGTCAATTTGCCAAACCTGCCTAACCTTTAGACACACCTCTCTACATCATTAAAACTCTTATAAAGCAATTTATTTATTTTTTCTTAGTTACCAAATATGATTAGCAACTAAAACAACTGCTATCAGAAAACTCTTCACTCTTCACTGTAGCTCTCTAAATTCTTCACCAAACAGAAAATATTCTTTAGCTCACTTGATTTTTTCACTTTAAGTTCTTCCTCAAAAAATTCAAATGGGTATGTATTTGTATGAATGGGTCATACGGCACGCAAATTATTAAAGGAAGGTTACAGTGATTGGAAGCGTCACGTCAAAACATTGCTATAATATGAATTATGAATTCATATTAACAGCACAGCAAAATGGTCTGAAGTGATCATACTCAGCATTGAGGACAATAGATCAATATGTGCAGAGACATAAACAAGGATATCTGAAATTAATTAAAATTACTGCTAAATCCAATCTGACAATGCAAGAACATGTATTACATTATTTTGAATTCTATTTTCAAAATAAGCTAATATGATGATGGCACTGATGGGGGAGGAAAGCAATTATTGAAAAAAAAATGTAAAATACATTACAGTTATTTTTGACTCCACATCGGATCTGAGTCATCAAGATCAGATCTCCCTAGTGCTGCATTATGTTGAAATAGCGTGTGAAGAAGCATAGGAAAATTAAAATGTTATTGACTTTCTATCTGCTCAGGACAAAACTGGCAAAGAACTGGCAGAATGTATGTCAGCTGTGCTGGCCAGCCTTCATTTTTTCTGTTGTAGGGGCAAGCAAAGCATACAACAGTGGTGCTAACATTAGGGAGAAGAAAAAAGGCATTTAGGACAACATCCTCCTGCTCAACCTCTAAGCCTTTTTCACTCCATGTGGTGCGACAACTTAAGCACTAGGAGATATGGCAAAGTACAGTTCTAAAGGCATCACAGTTTTGCAATCATATAGTGAATTTACAATTTATTTGCCACTTCAAAAAATTGATTCTGAGAGTGAATGCTCCATCTCTAACTCCAAAACTATTGTCAGACACTAGGTGGGGATGTCAAGTAGACTGTGTTAAAGCAATTTGTTAACATACAAAAGACATAGGTAATGCCTTGCTTGAAGTTGCTGAAGAGCAAATAAAAGTGGGACCAAATCCTTAGTGATATATGGCTTTACAAATATCAAATTTCTCATTGCAACGGATGTCTGGTATGAATTCATATTTGTCCTAAAAATTTTACAAGACATGTCAATCCATTAAAATACAGTTTACTGTGGTAACTGAATATGCCAATAGACTCAATTAATTTCTGAAGAAATACAGAGACACAGAAAATGAAATACCATGGAAGAAAATTCAGTTTGAAATGAAAAGTGAGGATGAGAATTAATTTAAGTTTTTTAAAATAATTACTTTCTGGTCATTGCTAATCCAGACTCTTTTGTCACTAACAAGGTGTTTTAAACAAGTACAAATAAAAGCTTTTTTGATGTGAAAAAATGTAGTGATGCGACAGAAGATGACAAATAATCTAATGAATTTCCACATTACTTTTTCTGAAGGACCTTCGCAGGATATTGATGGTATAGATATTTTCTTGGATCTTGAAGTGCACCAAGTTCTGCAGTTCCTGAAAAAACAAACACTACATCACCATGATCTTGTGTAATTAACAATATTATGGAATTTGGGGATGACAGGTAGAAGGTTTATTTTGTCACTAAATTTTTTCTTAATAATAAGGTATTACTGATCTGTAACAAAACAGGTTATCTGTAATGTGAACATAAAAAAAACTGCTATTTGCAAAAAAAATCTATATTTATTGTTCCCCACACAGTCCTGAGTGTGACACTGCTGGTGTGCCCCTAAGGAAGGTACATGACTTAAATTTCTCCAGTAAATGTCTCTTTACTGAAAACAATAAAGCACAATATTGTCTGGAAGTAGATAGAGCTGTTACTTGGTGTGCTAACAATGATGTACAACTTAACACATCCAAAACCTTTAAGGTCATTGTGGACTTCTGGCACTTACAGGATCTCAAATCCCACATCTCCATCAATGGTCAACAAATAGCCATAACCGACTAATTTAAATTCCTGGGAACCTATATCTGTAGCTCTCTAAAATGGCACACAGACCATCTCATCATGAAGGCACATCACAGATTGTACTTCCTCAGACAATTAAGGAAGTTTGGAGTCAGTCAACACCTCCTTATCTGATTCTACATGGCCTTTATAGAGAGAATTCTGATGTCTTCTATCTGATGTTTGGTACTGAAGCACGGACATCCTAACAAGGAAAATACTTCAACGCATCGTTATGAAGGCCTCTAAGATCACTGGCACTGCTCTCTCCTCAGTTGAATCCTTGTACACTCAACGTACCACCATACATGCTAACAAGATTATTGCGGATCCATCTCACCCCGCGCATGACTTATTTCAGCTACTCCCCTCAGGTAGACTTTTCAGATCACCGACATACAAAACTTCACTTTTCAAAAACAGCTTCTTCTAGACTGCTGTTAGGCTGCTCAACAAGTAATGTGCTCCCAACCATCAAAAACCTAGTATTGTGCTTTATGACCTGTATCACATTTAAATTGCACTGATTTGTCTATATTTACATTGCAGGGCATCAACATAGCATTTTTTGCATATTCGATTATGGAGTGAATTTTTAAGTTCTGTACTGTCTCTTGTCGTCCTGTATTTTAATAATCTGTAATGTATATTAGGCATTCTGGTCCTGTATTTACATTCTGTGTGTTATTGTCACATGTCAAATGTCTGTAGCAAAGCTGTACCTACAACAATTTCCACCGGCCTCAGTCGTGTGGCAATAAAGATTCTATTCTATTCTGTTCTAAAATGTTTATTATAAAAATAGATGAAAATGTTTGTGATTTTGGATAAAGGGCAAATAAGGTTAAATAATACTACTATGAACAGAAGAATTCATCATCAGAGAACAGGGGTCAAGGGAGTGAAAAAGATGTTCAATCAATAAACTTATTTAATTTGATTGAAAAGCAGTAGTATTTCTTTTTTGTTTCAGTTAACAAAATTTAGCACACATTTCCAATACAAAGTGAAATAATAACTGTGTCAACAGAAAGAAGGGATAGAGGGTGGATGCTGCACATTGGTGTTGGTGGAGGGGAGTCTCCATTACCTGTAAAGTGAGTGTCCAGAAAAGCGCTATATAAGTGTAAGCAATTAATTAATTAGAGCAAATTGGAAAATTAATAGTTCTTCAGTGTTATTCTCTGAAGCACAGAACTACATAAAGACGTACTTTGCATTCAGTGCACATAAATTAAGTAAATTTCCATTGCCATAGTAAATGTGCAGTGTGTAGACACAAAGGGCATCTGCGTTGTATGCGATTGTGTTGCTCTTCTGTCTGGATTATAAACTCTGTAAAGTGGCTCTTGCTGAATCACACCAGATTGTCTGTAGTTGGGCTCCTGCTGCCAGTTGATTTACTTGGCATATCACAGTACATTCCTCCCACAGCTGCTTGATGAGGTTAAGTTGGCAGGTGCTGAAAAAGGCAGTTGTTTTTTTTTGCATTACTGATTTGTGAATGTTGTAGGCATTCAACAGGGTTACATCATGTAGTTGGAAAAATAATTTACAATAGCACTTTAGAGGCTTTCTAGCACAATTCACAAAACTAAGCTGTATGTCTGTTTTGTCAATAGAGCAAATGTTCTTATTATATTCAAGAACACACTTCAGTTTCACTTCTTCTTGATCTCCAGTTCTCCACCCATAGATTTTTCCATGGTTTTCATCATAGGACTACAAGTGCAAATCCCTTTTCTTATACCACTTCAACATAAATTGTCAGTGTGTAAATACCATATTGTACCTCTTCTTTGCTTAATTGAGTTTGAACTCTGGCATTCTGTTCCTATTGAATCATACGGTTCCACATTCACCAGTGTTTTGGATGTGAAGGTGCTGAAAAAGACAGGACTCATATATCAGTTGTCCATGAACAGCTTGTGAATGTTTCCCATGAGGGTTAGTACAACAGGTTTTCCAAGATATTTGACAAGGAAAGCATATTTTTTTTTTCAATTTATCAGTTGTAATGTTGCAAACTGCAAACTTTTTTATGTTAACCCAGTGAAGTTTTGAGGGGATATATTGCTACAGGAAGAGGAATTTATCTATACACACGTCTTGAGATCAGGGACACACATAGGAAAACCTTTCTTGACAGACAGAGTTGAATTTCAGAATTATATTTATATGATATGTGCTCTGTGTGGTATTGTTTTAAAAATTAAGTGCCCAAAGTTATGGATGGAACAAATCCTGAGAAGAAAAGCTACCAAATAGTGTTGCTTTTGCTGCACCCACTCTTTCTTCAGCAACTTCTTTTAAAACATTCTTTTGAGAAAAGCTTTTTTTTAGAACTTTGTTGGAATCTTTCTGTAGTCAGAAGAATGTAAATATTGGTTATTGTAGTGTTTTCCCAATTGTGAGGCTCTGATTTGTTAGGAAGCTCTATTGTGTTTTGCAATACCTACAATACTGCAAATACCTACAGATGCAGCCATTCAAAATGTGCGGGCGATACCACATTATTTTGCGGTGCGCTTTACGCGGTCTACCGCGAGTTACCATAAATTCTCCTATAATACCGCAATTAAAATAATAGTATCCGGAATTTCCGCAAGGTGGAGCTAATAAAGCTCAACTTCTCATGTTTGAGCTATCGCCATCAAAGTCTTTAACAAAGATATTACTAATAGTATTAATAATGAATGACCTTGGACAAGCTGTAAACTCAAAGTATTGCCCTGGTCCACATTCTTTGTTTCATTGACCGTCTTTGTAAAAGTAACACCACAGCATTTCGCAATCATGCATTTGTTTCCAATCATGCAAAGTACAGTAATTTTTGAGAATCGATTCACCATGCCTTTCACATGCTCATAAAAGAGATTGATTTAGGAACATAAACATATTACCGTATGCAAACTGTACTGTGTACAGTATGTATATGTATATTTAATGTCTTAACTGTGCCCGTTTAAGCATTGAATATTTATATGGAATTTTACCACTAAAGGGAAATCTTAGTACCTGAGCATAAAAAGAATAGGAGCATACTGTAACGCGTGTGAAGGCCATAAACGATATTAATTTTGGAACTTAAACATACAGTATATGGCTGGTCTCGGTACTTTAAAGAAAACATACACACGAGTATTCCATTTCTCCCTAAACATTTTAAGCATCGAAGTCTTTAACTAACGTGGTACCGGAGTCTACAAGCATACTTTTAGAATTTGATTAAAAGGGAATATAGTATGGAATCGCGTATCTAAAGAAATTAATAACGATATAATTATATTCATGTACCGCAACACAAGAATAGTACACGCTGTACATTGTCTGTTGCAACGTAAATTGCAAAATTGCACTTGGAATCTGTCCTACTTGCCCTACTTTGTCAGGCATTTTCTTTTACTGCAACGGACATAAAAACTCCCTTGCTTTTAACAGAGCGTTCCATAATTTCTAACTACGAAAATTATTTAAACTGCGACACTTATCATTCAACCAGAGCTCGAAATATCACAAGGATCCTCTAGAGCACAGCAAAGACTGTATTAAAAGAATCGCGTATCTAAAGAAATTAATAAGATATAATTATATTCGTGAGAGAGAGAGACACACACACCGGTTTTCATTGACAAAAAGTAATTGTTTTTTTACATTCCTCTTGTCTAACAGGAATGTTTTGTTTGTGGACAGACTGTTAGACTAGAGGAAAAGAGCGCCTCCTTCTACGATGCATTTCGTTGATCCGATCACGAATTCTTTTCCAGTCGCACGAAGTAAGGGTTGAGAATCTCCGATTCACCATGCTACTAATGGTTTCCCAGAGATTGCAAGGCAAGGCACTTTTGCCTCTGAACCCATCGAAATTTACAGACGTGGTCCACCCCCAGTAAATTTCAAAAGTCACAAGATTTCGAAACACGGGGGCGGCGTAGCGGTCGGCTCTTGCTTTCCCATCCAAGGAAAGGCAGGTTCCTTTTGCCGAAGTCGGGAGACATTAGAGGCTTGCCACACCCGGACTGTTAAACCAACGCATTAGCACGTCAAACCCCATTGAGGAGCCGGGCGCAATAATTGTTTTGTCCCTTGATTTACTGATCTGCATTAATTACAGAAATCGAGTTCCTGCTCTTTGGAGACGACCTGGTCCTGCTGTCGCCCACAGAACAGAGGCTGCGGCAGAACCTGGCACTGCTGGAGCAGCACTGTCAGACCTGGGTGCTGACAGTCAATCTGGACAAGACCAGAGTTATGGTTTTCCAGAAAAAAAGCCAGACCTCAGGGAAACAGGTACAAATTCACACTTAACAACAACGCATTAACACCTAACAACGGGAGCAGGGCCAAATTAGGCCAGTACCCACTATTGTTAAACATACAGAAAAGAATATTAAAGTATTGGCTTAAGTATTAGCCATACAGAACATTAAAGTGCCCCTTTCCATTCAGCGGGTGTCTGAGCCGCTGTGTCCTATCTTCTGACAGTCGCTGTTGTGAATGTCTGTAGAGTGTATCTTATTTTTAGTACTATATTTTTATATTATATTCCCTATTAATCAAACTCTAAGAGTATGTATCGGCTTGTCCCCCCCTCCCGCCCCTCTCTGTGTACAGTAGAGCCTCCTGTCCAGCCAGCACATGTCCACAGACATTCACAACAGCGACATATCATAAAACGTTTGCACATATAGTTAAATTATTAGTTGTTTTTCAGGAAGTTAAAAAAAACACTTGAATTACTTATCCAGTCTCTCGAAATAAAGTTATTTTTCAAGCAATGCAACAAACGTCGGGCAATGTGTTTTTTTTTAATCCAACATTGACAGCCACATCTTAAATCTTGTCAGTCAGCTCTTTTTTCTCTATTTGAATTGTGGCGATTCAAACAACCTGGGATAACAAGTGGTCTCAAAGTGACCGAGCTCACAGAGCTTCAAAAACAGATGACAATTCCCTTAGTCCTTCCTTAGTCTTCCTGAAATTGTCGGATTATGAGTGAATAAAAGCATCTTATTAAAAACACGTTTGCGTTTGTTTGGGAGCTATATTATGTATTTTTCATATGTAAGATATAATGATGTGTTCCCGCTTACACATCGCACGACTTTAAAAGCTAGAAAAACAGGTTTCGATTCACATTATCTGGCGAGCCTTGTTTTGTCAAAGGACAGCACAAAAAAAACAGACAATACACGGGGGGGGAAGGCAAGCGAGAGGGAGAGTTTTTTACCCTCTGTCAAAAAAAAACAAATCACCCAGGGCAGAGACTCTGATCATTGTGGGATCATTGTGTGGTACAGAGCGGAGCTCAGTCAATCCAAACAAGTACAGTAGTAAAGAGAGAAAAGTCAACAATTGATTTAAGGACGATCTGTCAAAGTGCAATGAAATACAATATTGTTGTTGTTGCTGTTATTGTTGTTTTTATCCTGTAAAGCGTTTTGAGAAGCCACCTTTAAAGGTGATATATAAAAGCGCTGATTCTTATGGAATGTGTTCCGCCGGGGAACAAGTATAACCTTGTTCATGCACAAACAGTGGCATGTTACACTATTAATTTGGGTGTCTCCTCTTACCAGAAAGCTCTAAATTGCATTTTGAGAGCGTTTTTTGACTTTTTTGACAACCCGTAAATAAAGCTGATACTGTTTAGACTTATATTAGGATTTAGACTTATATTAGGATTATATACTTTGTGAAAAGTGATAGTCTTTTAACCTTTTCTGTGAATTCGCTTGTTATCTAACAAATGCATACCTTTAGAATTTGATTAACAGGGAATATAATATGGAATTGCATATCTTAACAAATTAATAACGATATAATTATATTCATGTACTGTCTGGAATAAACTGAAGAGGTTAGTTAATGCGACACGGAATTATTTTCCACCCCCTCTACATTCTCAGAGTAGAACAGACTAACCTTCTAATGAAAGACGGTCCACCCCCCACGGACAGGAAAAGTGCCCACAGGCACTTAAACTTAATATGGTCAGTAACAGTAAACAGTAACATGGTCAGAAGGAGCACGTACAAACGTTTCCGAAATAACCACATGTAAGACTCTGATGCTTAAAATGTTTAGGGAGAAAGTGGAATACTGGTGTGTATTTTTTCTTTGAACTACCAATACCAGCCATATACAGTCTGTAACGTAGGGATTTCTATATGTCTTTATTTAGTGGTTACATTAGTGACAAAGGCTAAACTTTTAGCTTCAGTAACGCGTACATATCTCCCCTTTTTATAAAACGACATGGTTGAAAACTGTTCCAGAGCCACTGTTGTTTCATCAGTGAAAAGTACATCATGAAATGCCTCTCCCTGTTCAATCCACTGGAAAAAAGAAAAGGAGCATAAAGCGTCTGATGGTCATAAGCGATATTCATTTAGGAACAGCATCAGAGATATGTTTTTAACTGCACTGCATCAGAGAGAATACCATAGTGTGTTTTTTTTTTACTCCCTGGCGGAAACTGGCTGCCATAAGAATCAGTATGGCTCAGAGATTAAATAAAACTTCACTCGCACCAAACAAATGTATATTTCAAAATATCACAACATGATCGAATTTAAGTCATTTTAATAACAATAAATAGTAACCTAGGCGTTACAATATAAACATTTATATTTATTTAAATCGTGTTTTGATTTAAATCGCAAAAGCGGGTTTAAATATATGTGTTTTTTGATTCACAATCAGACAAATGCAACATAAATTGATATCTTTGTCTTCTAAGTATCTTAATAAACTTTCAGCATAGCTTTCTCCCCGTTTAGATTTATTTTTCTTGGGATCTTGGGATCAAACGTGGAAAGATTAGATTGTAATCGTTTTTATTTTTTAAATACATTTTAGAAAAGTGTAATCTATTCTAAAAAGCTGTACACCACCTGCTATAAAGATACATATTGTAATACTTTCGGGTTCGGATAGGACAGACACAAGAACTCAGACTTGCATAGTTAAAGCAAGTTAAAGCCTTGATTTTATATATCACCTTTAAAAGTGGCATCTCAAAGCAAAGTAAATACCCAACACTGATTGTACCCATCTGTCATGCTAATAAAGCACCTTGAATTGAATTGAAAGAGAGAGATTTAAACTGCGACACTTATCATTCAACCAGAGCTCGAAATATCACAAGGATCTCAAGAGCACAGCAAAGACTGTATTAAAAGTATACTAGTGACAAACTAGTATACTTTAGATCTTTTTTTCTGAACCGGGGAAAATCTGATCATGTTTCTCTATAACAATAATAAAAAACATTATTTTACGTATCACCTTTATGTGATATCACCTTAAGGACAGCACATACAAGGGTTAATTGCACAATGGACCGCGCAAAGAAATTTAAAATAGTCTTCTTTAGGTGTGAGGGCAGGAGTGGATCGCAGAAGGCACAATCAGCAAATTAGGAAAACAAAGAACAGGACAGGCAAGACGTTTATCCAGAGAGCGAGTGATCAGAAAAAGGAACAGCTGTTACGCCCAGGTTTTATGCTCTCTCTCTGCTGAATGATTAAAAGCATTTTATTAAAAACGTGTTTGCGTTTGTCTGGGTATTTACTTTGTAATCTGTGGTTTACATCTACTGTATTGCTTTGAGATGCCACTTTTAAAGGTGATATGTAAAATAAAGTTTTTTATTACTGTTATAGAGAAACATGATCAGATTTTCCCTGGTTCAGAAAAAAGACGATTAAAATCTGTAATCTTTCCACTTGTATGTCATTGGAAAATACAAGAAGTTTCTGCTTTGTGTAAGGATGGTATCAAAAAGTAATCTAAGTGGTGAGAAAGCTGTGCTCCTCAAAGCGCTTTACAGGATAAAAACAATAACAATAGTGTTAGGCTGGGCAAACGATTTTTTTATAGAAATACAAAATGAAATATAATGACGTGTTCTGGCTTAGACATTAACGAGTACAACCCCCCTCTCTGCGGGAGTGCTGGCTGTGTCGAATTAAACCGGTTTCACAGGTATTTTCAAAGTAGAAGGGGGCGAGATTTCCAGCAAAAGACACCTCCCCCCTCCAAAACCAAGGAAGTACAGTACTTACTAGTTAAGAAAGCTAGGCTCCTCAATGAAGTCGCTTTAACATGCTAATGTGTTGGTGTAACAGTCCTGGCGTGGCAAGCTTCTAATGTCAACTCGACTCGATTGGAAGACAATGAACATATTCTAGCCCTAAATGAATTAATAGCAAACATGGTTTACATAAAATACATTTTTCCAAGAAAGTTTATAATGATACGTTCTATAGTTGAAATCTGAGCCTAAATAAAAAGAAAAAGCATTTTCAGAGAGCAATTATGCTGTGTTTAATTGCTTCTTTTAATTGTGGCAAGCTTCTAATGTCAACTCGACTTGATTGGAAGACAATGAACATATTCTAGCCCTAAATGAATTAATAGCAAACATGGTTTACATAAAAGACATTTTTCCAAGAAAGTTTATAATAATACAATCTATAGTTGAAATCTGAGCCTAAATAAAAAGAAAAAGCATTTTCAGAGAGCAATTACGCTGTGTTTATGTAGAATAAGTGATTAGGTTTATGAGCAATCTAATTACTTATTCATTTAAAACGCTATATAAAATAAAGTTTATTATTAATTTGCTGGACAGAGCGGTGAACATTATTATGCATAAGACAAAGATAACGATCCTGATCAGTTTAGAAATCTGTGTACGCTGTAAGGTTTTTACTTCTTAAACTTTTAAAATACACGTTTCGAATAGAAAGAAATCCTCTTCATGGTACAGTATGTACGTATAGCAAACCAGCACGTCTTTTTTCTCCAATCAGAGGGGTGTCAGATGGTGTCAGCCAATCACCATTCTGAAGCCCTACCATAATCTCTGGTATGGGGAGACCCCAGAATTCTGTCCCATAGTTTAGACAGATGATAGATACTTTTATTGATCCCGTGAGGGAAATAAAGTAAATCATTTTCATTTTAGGAAATTATTAAACGCTCGGTTAAAAGCAAAGGAGATTGTCTGTTATAGTGGACATAAAAACAAGAGTTTGCTGGCATTATATCCTAGAAGACACAGACCGGTGCCAGACCGGGAGAATGCCCGCAGCGTAAAAGAAAATGCCTGATGAACTAGGGATTGGACAGTTTCCAAGTGCTTGTACAATCGATGGAAATGTTCAAATAAATGTGCAAAAGAAATAAACAACATAATCATTTATTTCTTTATCATATTGGCTAGCTAATGTCCTCTCTCTGCTAGTTAGTGGCTGTGTTTCTGCGTTGGGTAGCAACGGGTGACTAGGCGGAAGATGTAAACAGTTTAATTTTCGTGTTAAATTATTTTTTAAAATTAAAATTCATTCTATACAGCAATCGCATATTTGGGTACCGTTTCATAAAACTTTCATGCTTAAAATGTTTAGGGAGAAATGGAAGACTGGTGTGTATTTTTTCTTTAAACTACCAAGACCAGCCATACACAGTACAGTTTACATACAGTAATGTTTATGTTCCTAAATTAATATCATTTATGACCTTCAGATGCGTTATGCTCCTCTTCTTTTTATGCTCAGCTACTAAAATTTCCCTTTAGTGGTTAAATTCCATATAAATATTCAATACTAAGCGGATTAAAATGTGCACAGTAAAGAGATTAAATGATTAAATCATTTCACTACCAACCAATGCACCACGAGTGCCCCTGTCGGTCATTTTGGCCAGCCAATCACTTACCGCGGGGCACCAGTGGCTTGTGGGTAGTTTACCGTACCGTGGGTTTGTACTGCGCATTTTGAATGGCTGCATCTGTAGCATAACTATTAGTTTCATTTTAAATGTAAGATATAATCTTTTTTTTTTAAGTTTGAACTAACAAGCTTCAGTTGAATTAAAGAAAGAACAGATCTGATACCAGATCAAACCTGAAAGTCTTTGGTTATAATGTCTCCTTTGTTCTAGGTCCACTCAGTTCAGTGCCACTTCCTAGCTGGATATCCATCACTAGGTGAGGCTGATCATCACTGTTCTCCTCAGTGACACAGTCACTTTCTGTGATGTCAGAATAAATGATTATAGCATTTATTTTCTTGTTCTTGGAATATGAATTCAGAAATCTAGAATTTTCCTCTGACAGATTTTTTGCCACTATATGAACATTGTCCTAACCGGGCTTTCTCTTATGTAATAATGATATAATCATAAAAAACACTAGAACGCAGTAGAAACTGATTCAGCCCTGCCTGCAGGTGTTGCTTTCTTTCCAGGATTTGGCATGTCAGATTTATTCTGAATTATGCTTCTGTCTTGGAGCTAAAGTGTGTCTTGGTCTGCAGTGTGCATCAGTGATTTGAAACTAAGAAGAGGCTGATCATGAATAGTCCAGCACTGATGCTGTTCAGTTCTGCTCTACTTACCTTTGTGTCAGTGGATGCCTCCAAATAAGAATTAGGAGATATACTTCTCACAGTATGACAGAAGGTGGAGTATGGCAGCAGTTTGTGGATTATGATTACTTGGGTTTTGTGTGTATAATGACTTATTTAATATGTTTTTGTATAATGTGTTTTTACAGGATATAGTGTTTTTTTCTCCTGTGTCTGCTTCTGTTTGCTTTTGAGGTCTTCCTGTTACCCTAGCATAAACAATACAGCAGACAGTGTTCTTCACAACATGACACACTGTTTGAGTAGACACTAGCAACTACCACAAACTCAGAGGTGACACATGCACTGTGTGGAGATGCTGAGCCAGTGAGGAGTGATCCTGAAACAGAGGGACAGAGGAGATACAAAGGAAAGAGGAAAGAAAGACAAAACTCCACAGCACTGGCAATCTGATTACAGACATTGTCCTTAACGGGTCTCAGTAGTTAATGTCTGCCTACCCCCCTGAGATTACCCAGGCATTCCCATTCCTCATTCATGCTCTGAGTTTCTGACCAGAACAAACACATATAAGTCTTGATAGTGAAGGTTGAAGGTCTCTGGTGTGCTGTCCTCCCCCACCCTTTTTCCTGTTGCTGACAGCTAGAAAAATAATGTTCCATTAATCAACCAAGACAACAGAAGCCGTGCAATTTTTTTTCTTTAGTATTCCAGGAAGTGTGTCTAGATGGCTGAGCTGGGTAGGTATTCGTTGGAAATGCCTTGTTATTGCATCTTTGGAATCAGTTAAGAGAAGAGCATCTACTGTCGGTGCATTACAGGAATTTCATAAGAATGTCCTACACTGACAGGCTGAAAAAATGAACCTTTTCAATTTTAAACAGAGAAGAGCATGTGGGAACTTGATACAATCATATACGTAAAAGTGCCTTTAAAATGTAGAATAGGGGGTACTTCTTTACTTAGAGGGCTGTGGTTGAAGCAAGTCTGGTTGTATCCATGTAGTTGAAGGCAATTTTGGCTTCCTTTAAGAAACAGCTGGATGAGATGCTTTGATCTCTAAGTTACTAACTACCAAACAGTTTATAAGTGCCAAATGTCCTCCCTTCTTTTGTAACTGTTCTTTGTAATTATGTTCTTAGAGAGGGCAGCATAACAAAAGAAAATACTCGCTTGAATGTTATAATATTATTTATGGTACCTGAAAGTTTCAGGTTGTTGCACAAAGCTAAGGTATGCGTATATGTGATCTGACAACTGGAATCAATATCCTGTCGTTAAACTCTGTTTATTTTTAATTTTTCTTCCATGACACTTGAAGTAGTATCCTTTGGAAGTGGTATCCTTTTTGAATGTATGCCATTGCCATTGCTTAGGAAAGGAAAGAGAAATGTGCAATGTGTTTTTTTACTGTAGTGTTTAATAGGGACTATTGTGTAAATTTTATGCTTGTACAGTATATTCATTGTGCTTACCATTTTTTCTATTTTTATAACTTGTAGATAGGTGTTCTTACCTTGTTGTAACTGAGAGCATCTAGAAAGAATTATATAGCGATTGAATATATCTTGTTTTATTCTTGTCTGTGGCTGCACTCTGGGAGATCCTGACAGCCTTTATAGAGAGAAGGTTCAAACAGATTTAATATTGCTAGGTGGCGTAGCTGGCTACAGTTTATGCAGATTATGACTATTGCGATGTATGTTTTAAAAAACAACCAAATAAGGAACTTTGCTTTCATTTCTAGAACCTTGGATGATACTGAATTTTAGTATTTGAGAGTGGAAGGTAGCATTGCTGTGCATGTGGGAGACTGAGAAGTAGAGGGCATACCACTGAACTCTGAATTTAGAAGTTGGATTATTAATTAATTAACATAATGTATAAGGTGTAATATTTAAACTTAGGTAATAAAAAGCATAGATGTTACAACTCACAAAAGCCTTTATCTTTACTATGCTTAAGCTTTCTTAACAATAGGAATTGAGAAGGTCTCCGTTAACTTTGCGCATACTTTTTCTGCTGATTCTGCAGCATTTTATAAGATGGACATACAGAACTGCTTTGAACTGCAGTGGAAGAATTCTGGACACAAGGGCTACTATGTAATTCTATACTGTGTTATAAAGGTACATGTGTAGATACATGTTACTACAAAACCAAGTAACCAATTGTATTAAAAGAAGTTATCTTTGGCAAATAAGGAAGAGGAAGATAAGCCGTGAACTTGGAATCTGCTAAGCAAAGGGGCATGTGATAGATAACAGAAAAATATTTAAGCCAGTGTAACACTACGTGACTCGACACAACTTCTAGTCAGAGAGCATGTCAAATTTAACGACTGCAGTTGCTGAATCTCGCTGCCTTTTCTGTCCTAAAGGGTGTCAGAGTATATGACCAGGGGGTGACTACAGAATTCCCTCACGTCTTTTCGTCATGGTTCTAAATTTCGTATTGCACCGCAACAGTACCGCGAGGTTGCCTAAGTTTGGCAGCCAAGTGGAGAACAAGAGGAGCATGAAAGTAAACAAACAACATGGAGAACAAGCATCTAAACATCTTTAAAAATGTAACACAGGCATTGCTTTCCACAAATAAACATCTTCAAAAATAAAAGTCTTCTTTATAAATATAGACAGTTAAAAATATAAAACACCTAAAAAAGCAAATATTGTAAACAAATTAGTATTGCTCTATAATATGTAATATAATGGTCACATTTGTCACGACTACCAGCCAGCGGAGATCCTCTCGTAAAAGAACTAACCTGTACCAGCAGCAGGTATTTAATAATAATAACAAGCGCCACTGCACATGTTAATCCATCAGCACACGCTCTACCGTGTGGCGAGTAGCACTATTTAAACCATCCTAACCCGCTTCCCGCTGCTTGGTATTGAGTTACCTCCCTGAGAGCTCTACCTGGCGATTCCTAAACCTTGTGTCACTCTGGATTTTGGACTAACCCTTTTGCCTTTTGATTTCGTACCTCGCCTCTCGATTTGGATTGTTTGCCACCTGTGTGGATTTCAACCTACCTTCTCCCTTCGACTACGATCTCGCCTCTTGACTTTGATTGTTTGTTGCCGTGTCTACCGGCTACTCCTGTGGCTGCACAGGATCCATATCTCCTCATTAGTGTATCCTTACAACATTATCTCACAAGTACACTTCTGGCTCACGGCCCACCCCTACGACTTACGACTCGCTATGAGAAAATCAAACTGGTTTGCAGAGAGTTGTAGTGGCGTTAAGAACGTTATGACTGAGTCGCTGGGGGTGTCACGCTACACAACTGACGGTAACGGGCACACTGTGACTCTCTACAACTCACTGTGTGATTTTCTTACGATTATTTAAATCAAGGCTACGACTGAAAATCCTAGAAAAAGTCATGTAGTATGCTGTAGTAAGGACTGGTTTAATTAAATCACTGTGAAGAAAAATACACCAAACATCTGTGTATTTCGTACCCATTAGCATGAAATAAAAACTTCTTTTAATTCTGAGATGGACTCTTTTTTAAGGGGAAGTGGCAAAAAGTTCTCCAACAAAGGGGAATATATTATGTCGTATGCAACACCACCCAGTCTGGGAGCTATTTGTAGCCTGTGGTTGCCAGGCATAACCACCCATTCCCAAACCTCCATCAACCTATCTGGTCAGGATACAATTGGGGTGTGTGTGCACAAAGCTAGCTGCCTTTCAATTAGGCAGCCAATCTACCAATTAATTAATTATTAATAAGTATTTACATCTTGCTGAGCCATAGATCCAGTGCCCTGTCATTGTTGAGCCTACCTCAGGCCAGCTAGATGACTACATGTGTCTCTCCCTTTGCACTGAATATTGCTTTAATCTACAACCAGTCTTTGGCTTCCCTCACCTCTGCTTCACTAGAGTGGAAGCTCCAGCTTTACTTCCTAGCAGATGTCTTTCACCAGATCTGGCATCTCTCTCAGTTGCAACACTTCAGCTGGTTATTTAATGATAATTCTTAGCATCTCTGCACCTACAGTAACTTTGCTTTTCTCTACCCCAATTCACAGCACTACCTCCTAGTTGCCCTCTACCTGCTGGTTAATCACTTTGCCCTCAGGACAGACCTGCTACTCTGGGCCTGCCCACCTGCCTACCTTTATTTTCTTGGCTCCACTTGACTTCCTCCATGGAAACCTGAAGCCCTGCACTTGGATACCTGAGTGCCAACATGCTGTGGTGCTGTTTCGCAGGTACTTATGTTATAACAGTATAATATTGTGTCACTAAAGGTCACTCTAGTGCTTGTCTAGTGGGTGGAGTGTTGGTTCTGTGGCTAAGGATCTGTGCCTGTGGCTGGAAGGTTGCTGGTTCAAGTCCAGTGGCTGGCAGAGGAATCCTAATCCATTGGGCTCCTTAGCAAGGCCCTTAACCCCAGCTGCTCCAAGGTCACTGTACAATGGCTGAACCTGCGCTCTGACCCAAGCTTCTCTCCCTTTCTGTGTCTCATGGAGAGCAATCTGGGGTATACAGAAAAGATGAATTCCTAATGCAAGAAATTGTATATGGCTAAGTGATCTTATCTTATGTCTTCAGTTTGCAAATTCATAGGTGGATAGAAAAGAGAGCAGGCAGATATGTGCTGTACTGACCACACAGTAAAGAATGCTAAATAAAATGTACTTGTACCATTAACTTCATTTTCCATTTTTTTTGTCACAACACAACATTTGTGTATGTCAGTTTAATGTTGCTTTAATCTATAATATGGCACTTCCTACAACACAGTATCCACTGCTGTCACTGTAGCTTTCATTTGGAAATTCTTGTCCAGAAGGAAGTGTCACCTACTAGCCCAAAATAATCACCACTGCATTGTGGTTTTCCTTGGAGGTCTCCCATCAAATTACTCTACATTCAGGAAGGTGTCACTGAAATATGGGATTATAATGAATTACTGATTTTGTATCGCTGATTTTGGCACAGTTTTGCTTTGCTTCTGAGATGTGACTAGATCAAGATAAATGATGATAATTCTAATGGCATTGGAATCACTGGATTATTTTTGCCACTACAATACTTTTGATTTTGTTATCCTCTGCACAACAGACAAAATAAATATATTAAGAAAAAATATTTTCAATATACAATCTTTTTCAATATACAAATCTCACAGATGCACATTTTTTTTGTATTTTGTGTAATTGTGCATGGTCTTATCAACAAAATAGGTACCATGAGGAAAATACCTTTTGCAGATAACGTGCAAATAACATTTGCAGAATCCTTATATGAATAAGAAACATATAAATTTTTCTGAAATTCTGCAGTAACCAATGTACTGAAGATGCCTATTGTTGAATCCAAGTTGTGACTACATTTTCTTTTTTTTATTTTAAATTCAGTTACTGTTGATCTTGGCACACACCCACAGTCCAAGAGAGATAAAGATAGCACATACATATTCTTCAAAACATTCTTTGTGAAACCATATGCTTCATTTCACACTGTGAGCTCAGAATGCGAACAGCATAGATGTTCTCTGTCAAAAGAAAATATTGGACAAAATTAACTTTTGTAACTGAATTCACAGCTCTACTTTACTTCACAGCAGTGCTTTTCTTATCTGTTAAGGATTTGTTAATCCAAAATACACATTTTCTTTTAATCTACTCAGCCATTTTCTAGAAATGAGGATATAGAATAAATCAATCAAGGCCAAAATGTAATGTCATGGAATTTTTTAGTACACTAAAATTAAGGAAACATGCTTTTACCTTCTGTTCCTATGTATATATTCTACCAATGTTGATTGTTTCTGTTAGAGTTTAGTTCAAACTCAGCATGAGCTACTCTAAATTAAAATAAGAAAAATAATGTTAGGCACCAAGTACATATTTTCTGTTCCCTATCAAACAAAACAAATTATATTTGAAAATGTAGGATCTTGATTTCCAAAAAAAATAGGTTGGTATTTAATTACACAATTGAACGTATTTGATACTAGCTTGGACTTGTTTTTCAATCATGAAATGTCAGGTTCATAATCAAAAAAAGAATTAGTTTGCTGTGCCAAATTTCTGATTTTGCTAGCCTGATGTCTGAATGAAGACAAGAACACATGATGAATCCCTTTCCAAAAATGTGAATTATTCCAAAACTAATCAAACTTTTAAAAAAATCTTGTGGAGCTTTACATTTGAACAAAATTAATATTACCATCTTAATCACCCTGTTATGGATTTGGTAAGTGAAACCGAAGCCAAGTAATGAACCCACTTGCAGGAGCTGATAAAGCCTAGCCATGATCCAAAGAAAACAGTAGTCGAAGGAAGAGTCCAGGGGAAGCCAGAGATCCAAACAGGGAGTGAGTTACCGAAGCAAGGCCGTAATCCAAAACCGAAGACGAAAGAGCTATCCGAGAGTCCAGGGGAAGCCAGTAATCCAAAACAGAGAGTGAGTACCGAAGCCAAGCTGTAATCCGAAAAACCGTAGTCGAAGGGAAAAAACCAAAGTCCGAAAACCAACAAAGTAACAAGAGGAAGAAGGCGTAGCGCAACTAAGAAGCTTGAAAGGAAAACCAATACTGAGCGAGGAGGTAGGGAAAGACTAGTGCTTAAATACAAGATGAGACAGAGGTGTGGTGGTGAATAAGTACACTGATAGGTAGACTGATGAACTAAGACTACGTGTAACGAACACGGACTGAAATCCGTGTCAGATCTTGTAGAAGACCCTATGCGATGGGGTAAGAGCTGGAGAAAACAGGAGGCGTGGAAAAAAGGAACACACAGGGGTTTAATAGTGCACAAAATAATAGTGACAGTCCGTGAGACAGTGTACGGGGAAGACAAAACGGCATCCAAATCCAAACGGGTCCAAGGGCAGGTCAAAGCACGGTCCGAAAGTCCATCAACTGGAAATCCATCCTGAGACGCGACAAAGTTAAAATCCCCGGGAGGGGGGAGCACACGGACAAACGAAACATGGAGGTCCACGGGTGACAGGGCGAGATCCTCCAGACCCTGGGCTCAGGAAGCGGGAGGTGTCGGGGATGAGGCCTATGCCCTCAGGAGACGGACGTAGGGTTTCCTGGTGCTAGGCGGGCCTCGCGACATCTTACCCTAATGATGAGCCCCGAGGACTGGAGGAGCTGGTCTTAAATAATAACACTAAAAGGGTACACCTGGAGAACTAAATCACACGAACAATAATGGGAGCAGTGGAGCGCCCTCTAGGGAGGGATGTCGGGGGTGACACTACACCTTCTTCTGCCTCTTCCGTTGCCGGGAGGCAGGGATCGTAACACACCCTAAATAAAAATTATGATGTTTATGTAAAGATATTCATGTGAGGTCATTTGCAGTGTACATGTGGATTTAGTACATATATGTGTTCTATCTAGTATGGTGTACAATCTTGAGATAATGTGCTCAGTGTATTATGTGCAGTTCTCTACAACCTTGATATTGACTGGAATTAATCACCTGTTCCATTTCCAAGACACACCAGCTTTTTGACTCCGTTATTTTTTGGACCACAACAACAGAAAATAAAATGAGTAGTGTTCTTCAGAGCTGTCATAAATAATGCACTAAATCAACCTAGGTGAAATGCTACTGCTCTCCCCTCACACACACACATTGAACACATGTGAGAAAGCATACTGGTCAATTATTCAATAATATTCAAGAAAACTATTTATATATTGGTGAGGTATTATTAGGTATCCTTAAGTGGTAGGCTGATTGAAATGACAGTCCTCCAAAATACTTTGTATATTGTGTTTAATTACTGAATAACAGCCTAGGGTACAGTGCACAATATTTCTAAGTTCATTAATAGTGTTACAAATGGGGAGGTTTAGAAAATAGTGAAAATCAGAAAGTGACCAAGCAGTTTAGTCAGTTTAGTTAAGTTTATTTACGTGAAATAAATATTCACAACCCCTTATAAATGATTACTCCAGAATATACCCAAGATGTTGGTATAATTAGGGGGGATGGATTATTTGTTCTTTGGCACAGCTTTGGTGAAAAGTGTAATAATCCAGGCACTTTCAGTTAAATAAATGTTTATTACAATGACAAGACACAAACTATATAACACACAAGTTACTCTATGTACAGTATTTACCGACAAGGCATTTCAGAGGCCTAACATTTTAATTACCCAGAAAAACCCTCAGACTTCTACTAAGTATGAAACTCTTAAATAATGCCTACAGAGGCCACATAAGATATATGATGCCTTCTAACTGAATACAGAAATCTCTAAATAAATAAATCTCTCTCTGTACCCAGGATGTCACAAAAATTATGGGAGCCTATCTCATGCATCCTAAGCAGGAAAGACATTTCTTTCCAAGGTATCTTTTACTCCATTAACCCACAACTTACCCTGGTATACCAAGGTAAATTTTACAATGATTTCTGATCAAGGGACCTCCACATCTCAACAAACATGCTTTCTGTTTTAAAACCAGAAGTGTTTACTCTGCCAAGTGTCTCAAACTTTAACGAACATCTAAAGCTGGCGTCACACTGCATGACTCAACATGACTTCTAGTCGGAGATTTAATGTCTGTAGTTGCTGAATCTCGCTGCCTTTTCTAGATAGTGTCAAATTATATGACTAGAAATTGCAGGGGGTGACTACATGATTCCCTCCCAACTTTTCATCATGGTTCCAAATCTTGTATTGCGCAGCAAAAGTACCGCAGGGTCGTCTCATTTTGGCAGCCAATCAATGTGGAGCACAAGAGGAGCAACGCACGAAAGTAAACAAACAACATGGAGAACAAGCATGTAAACATCTTGAAAAATGTAGCACATACATTGTTTTCCACAAATAAACATCTTCAAAAATATAATTCTTCTTAATAAATATAGAACAAATTTACAAAAAAACAGTTAAAAAATATAAAACACCTTTAAAACAAATATTGTAAACAAATTAGTATTGTGCTATAATGTGTAATATAATGGGCACATTATCTCACAAGTACACATCTGGCTCACTGCGCAGCCCTATGACTCACTAAACCTCAAACCTCAAACCTTGAGAGTCACAGGGGCTGTTAAGTGTGCTATGACTGAGTCGCTGGGAGTGTCACACTACACAAATGATGGTAATGGGCTCACAATGCGACTCTCTAGAACTCTCTGTGATTTTCTTATGATTATGTAACTGAAGGCTACGACTGAAAATCCTACAAAAAGTCGTGCAGTGTAACGCAAGCAGATTTCTCAGTCACCTAAAGATGTAACAATAGGTAATTTTCTCATTTATTTAACCATAACTGTGCTCTCTTGTCCCTCCTTTCGCACTCACAGACTCAGCTAGCACTAATAAAGGCAGATCACTGCAATATCATCAATGGTAATTCTCTGTATGAATACATGCGATGGCTAAGAAAGGGTAATTTCTGACTTAGATAAGATTCAGTCAAAATAGTTGCAAAACTGAACCCTTACTATTAATCTGGGGAGTGGATGTACTGCTTGTCTTACAATTTTTCATGTTTGTTCATATTGTAACAAATACTAAATAAGTACCTTCATGTTTTAAGGAAATTATTTTAATAAAATCAGTAAAATTGCATAAGACCTCAGGAAAGGATTAACTTTTTTTACAGGATTTGTAAACTGCAGGTTTGAGGTTGGTCATTATGATGGATGGGAGACCTCCTGGGAAAAACTAAGGTTGCTGCTGGAAGAGGTATTAAAAGGACCAATAGGGGGTGCTCACCCTGAGGTCTGTGTGGGTCCTAATGACCCTGTATAGTGACAGGGACACTATACTCTAAAAAAAAAGGTGCCATTCTTCAGATAAGACAAAACCATGGTCTTGACTCTTTGTGGTCATTACAAATCCCAGGGCATTTCCTGAAAACAATAGGGGTGTTACCCTGGCCAATTTTCCCATTGGCCTTTACCAAATATAGCCTCTTAATAATACCCATCAATGAAATGGCTTCATCACTCTGTTCTCCTCCCCATTCATAGCTGATGTGTGGGCATTAGGACCCACACAGACCGCAGGGTGGGCACCCCCCACTGGTCCCACTGGTCCCACTAACATCATTTCCAGCAGCAATCATACCTTCCCAGATCTCCCATTTAGGTACTGACCAGGCTCAACCCTGCTTAGTTTCAGTGGGTAGCCAGTCGAGAACTGCAGGGTGATATGGCTGCTGGCTAAAATACTTTAGTGATCAAACCATATAATAAGGTCAATTAAGTATTTTAAAACTCCACTGAATGGAAATGAGAAGAGAGTGATATCCCAAAGTTCACCTGCAATAAACCTTGGATTAGTGCAAGGTTTTTGCACAGTGCATGTCTATTTTTTTCTCTGCAAATGTCTACACTATTTTATTGGAAGTGATTTTCTTGGATCATAATGGAACTTTTCCATTCTTTCAGTCTTTATTTTGTTTCTTAGTCTCTCTTACAAAACATCCAGGAACACTACATGTACACTAAATATAATCCAAGAAAGTATTTGATACAAGCATAAATAAAGAGCCAATCATATGATTCTGTAATTATTGGGGCCAATTTTAGAAATGACTGTACCTGTGGTGAGAATCTACAGTATATAATGACTTAGGTAAAATATGTGTGGTCAAAACCAAATGTCACATTTTAAGGAGTTGGGAAAAGACAGTTTTAGGTTACTATAATGGCTGTCATACATGTCATAAGTCATAAGATATGTCTTGTATTTATCAATAGTGTATAGCAAATCTCAGTCTCAATGTTTCTACAATCCCATTTTCGAAATCCTGTATTTCTGTTAGCCCTATATACTGTATATGTGGCTTATTTAAATATTTAAAGAACAGAATACTGTTACAGCAGTCTGCAAATAAATATGTGCACATCTGCTTATAGCGTAAAGCATTTAGTTATTCTTCTAGCCTTCTTTTCACTTTTAGATTTTTTACAAAATTCACAAGACTAAAAAGCTCATTTATATTTTGAGACTGGATTTCATGTTCAAAATGACTATCTATGTCTTAGATTCTGCTCTTTTAATTATTCAAATTTGCCAAAACTCAGGATACTATTATTAAAATAAACAGCATTCTAATTTAAAAAATAGAATTTGTTGTTAAAATTATAAATGTTCTACTTCAGCCTTGAATGCAACATAACATCTCACAGTTTAACTATCCTACAATATAATCATGCATCTTTCTTAGAATACAGTAAATATAAGATTAATATCTACAGATGCAGCCATTCAAAATGCATGGTACAAACCCGCGGTACGGGAAAGCCACCGCAGGGCACCGCGGTAAGTGATTGGCTGGCCAAAATGACCGACAGGGGCACTCGTGGTGCATTGGTCAGTAGTGAAAAGATTTAATAATTTAATCTCTTTACTGTGCACATTTTAATCCGCTTAGTATTGAATATTTATATGAAATTTACCACTAAAGGGAAATTTTAGTAGCTGAGCATAAAAAGAAGAGGAGCATAACACATCTGAAGGTCATAAACGATATTAATTTAGGAACATAAACATTACTGTATGTAAACTGTACTGTGTATGGCTGGTCTTGGTAGTTTAAAGAAAAAATACACACCAGTCTTCCATTTCTCCCTAAACATTTTAAGCATGAAAGTTTTATGAAACGGTACCCAAATATGCGATTGCTGTATAGAATGAATTTTAATTTTAAAAAATAATTTAACACGAAAATTAAGCTGTTTACATCTTCCGCCTGAGAACATAGTCACCCGTTGCTACCCAACGCAGAAACACAGCCACTAACTAGCAAAGAGAGGACATTAGCTAGCCAATATGATAAAGAAATAAATGATTATTTTGTTTATTTTGTTTATTTCTTTTGCACATTTATTTGAACATTTCCATCGATTGTACAAGCACTTGGAAACGCCCGTTTTCCATGTAAATATTTCCCTGGTTCCGCACCCCGCACCAAACAAATTTGTATTTCTAAATATCACAACATGATCGAATTTAAGTCATTTTAATAGCAATGAATAGTCACCTATGCGTTACAATATAAACATTTATATTGATTTAAATCGTGTTTAAATCGCCTTTATTTAAAACCCATAAATAAAGCTGATACTGTTTAGACTTTTAATTATTTAAAACTGTATTACAGCAGCACAATGCACAATGCAAAGTAAATCTCTATCTTTGTCTTCTGCGTAATAATGTTCACCTCTCTGTCCAGCAAATTAACAATAATAATAATAATGAACTTTATTGTATATGGCGCCTTTAAAGGTGGCTCCTCAAAGCGCTTTACAGGATAAAAACAATAACAACAATACTGTTAGGCTGGGCAAATGATTTTTTTTAAAGAAATACAAAATGAGATATAACGATGCACTGCAAGTACAACCCCCCTCTCTGCGGGAGTGCTGGCTGTGATGAATTAAACCGGTTTCACAGGTATTTTCAAAGTAGAAGGGGGCGAGATTTCCAGCGAAAGACACCTCCCCCCTCCAAAACCACCCAGTAAGTACAGTACTTACTAGTTAAGAAATCTAGGCTCCTCAATGAAATCGCTTTAACATGCTAATGCGTTGGTGTAACAGTACAGGCGTGGCAAGCTTCTAATGTCAACCCGACTACGGCGAAAGGAACCCTTCTTTCATTGGAAGACAATGAACATATTCTAGCCCTAAATGAATTAATAGCAAACATGGTTTACATAAAAGACATTTTTTCAAGAAAGGTCAGCCTTTGTCACTAATGAAACCACTAAATAAAGACATAGATATAGAAATCTTAAGATTTTTAAAATACATGACTTTGCTAAAATTTATTTAAAAATAAAAATGATTACAAATGCCAGCGGAGAGAGAGAACAGGGGAGGGATGTTGGTTTTGCATAAGGGGTGGGGCTATGGAAATGTGGTCTATTTGGGAATGTGGAGTTTCATGTTCTGGCTGTTTGTGAATTATCGTTGTTGAGTATGGAGTGTTGAGGTATTGATTTTGTGTAATGCTTTATGTTGAAAATTGAGGTGGATTTTGTTTATGATAAAGAGGATAAACTGGGATGGGAGGAGGGTTTGGTTTTGCATAAGGGGCGGGATTATGATCATTGGAGGAATTTGAGAGAGTTTGCGGGCTATTGCTATTCTATTTTTTCAAAGAAATGTCGCAGTACACGAATATAATCATATTGTTATTAATTTCTTTAGAAACGCGATTCCATATTATATTAGCAGAAAAGCTAAAAACTACCACTTTTTTACACGCTATTTCACGTTAGTTAAAGACTTCGATGCTTAAAATGTTTAGGGAGAAATGGAATACCGGTGTGTATTTTTTCTTTAAAGTATCGATTCCTGGAATCTGACTGGCTGACACCCTTCTGAAGTGGTTCCATAATATCTGGTATACGGAAAAGAAAGCGTTGATTTTATGAAAAATCAATTATGAAATTATGAAACGCTCTGTTAAAAGCAAGGGAGTTTTTATGTCCGTTGCAGTAAAAGAAAATGCCTGACAAAGTAGGGCTTGGACAGATTCCAAGTGCTTGTATGAATGTGCTAAAGAAATTAGCAAAAAAAGTCATTCCTTTATCATTCCTTTATCGTATTGGCTAGCTAATGTCCTGTTTGTCAAAGAAAAAACTAAAAGTATTTTTGTTTAAAATGACGGTTAGAAAGAATGTGGACCAGCGTAATACTTTGAGTTTACAGCTTGTCCAAAGTCATTGATTATTAATACTATTAGTAATATCTTCGGTAAAGGCTTTGATGCATAAATATTTCTGATAAAGGTAGGTTGTGTACTTTTGTCCAACTGAGCAATCTTGCTTTCATAAAATATACCAACTTTTTAATGACTGATGATTAACATGCTGTAATACACAGTTTAAATTTAAAAGCTCAAATGCTGTACATGAGAGGTTAAGCTTTGTTGGCTCCTCCTGGCGGTTTTACAAGGTGATTCCGGATACTTTCCGGCATGACGTCAAATGACGCGATATACTGGGTGATACTGCCTTTTGATGCGACACGCCCACCGGGGTATTCCGCGAAATACCCCACCCATTTTGAATGACTGCATCTGTACAAAAAATGGTTTTATACACAAAAACTTGCCGGTATCAACCAGTATCAGCCACTTTGATAATCCCTCTTTACTTGCATTTCTGCTAGACACAATTGTTTTTGTTTTAAGGTTACAAAAATCTTATGTCAAGCCTCTCCATGAAATATGTGTGCATGTTGCCAATATGTCATTGTCTGGAAGTAAGACTTATCTGCAAAAGCTGATATATTACAAAAACAGTTGACCAGGTTAAAAAAAACAAATCTCTTAATGAGAATATTTTTAGATAAATGGTATAGAGCTTTTCTTTTCTGACAACAAATACCGTATAGAGAACTACATGTAAAGTTAAGATGTAAAAATACTAATTAACCTGCATGTTTGTTACATTTTCACAAAGGAAAGTGTTACAAAGTTCTTAATTTTTTATGTACTATGGAAAAAGAACACCTTTGTTAGTAGTCTCATATGGCTTTCTAGGCTCTTTTTTTTTCCCCTAAGACTGCAATATTTTATTTTAGTCAGAAAATGTAAAAAAAATAATGAAGCAGTGGTAAATAATTAAAGTTACACTACAGTGCCTTAATTACAGTATGGACATACAGATGCAGCCATTCAAAACTGCAATTAAGATAATAGTATCCGGAATTACTGCCAGGTGGAGCTAATAAAGCTCAACCTCTCATGTACAGTGTTTGAGCTGTCGCCAGAAAACACCCGGTTTCGACTCCCGATCACTGCTGAGGGACAAACTTTATTCAATTAAGAATTTAAGTTGTATACTCTTTAAACTTTTAAATTTAAACTGTATTACAGCATGTTAATCATTATTCATTAAAATTGGTATATTTTATGAAAGCAAGATTGCTCAGTTGGACAAAAGAACACAACCTACCACCTTTATCATAAATATATTAATTATGCAGAAAAATCTTAAGCATCAAATTTTTTCATTGACAAAAAGTAACACCACAGCATTTCGTTGATCCGATCACGCATTTTTTTTCAATCATACAAAGTAATTCTTGAGAATCTCCGATTCACCATGCCTTTCACATGCTCATAAAAGATATTAATTTAGGAACATAAACATATTACTGTATGTAAACTATACTGTATATGGCTGGTCTTGGTATTTTAAAGAAAAAATACACACCAATATTCCATTTCTCCCTAAACATTTTAAACATCAAAGTCTTACATGTGGTTATTTCGGAAACGTTTTTACGTGCTCCTTGCTCCTTCTGACCATGTTACTGTACGTTTATACAGTATACAGTACTTTGTGAGAAAAGTGATAGTTTTAAGCTTTTCTGTGAATACACTCGATACCGGAGTAAACAAGCATACTTTTAGAATTTGATTCATAGGGAATATAATATGGAATCGCGTATCTAAAGAAATTAATAACAATATAATTATATTCATGTACTGTAACACAAACAGTAGTATATACACATATCTATTGATATGTGTACGGCTGTTTCACCACTTGTCATGTGACCATGTTAGTGGTGTGATGGTTTAAGTGCCTGACTTATAAGCGAGAGGTCTGCTGTTCAAATCTAGCTATCGCCACGAGTTGTCTTCTAACAAACATTTCTTTGAAAACCTAAAATATATTTCTAAATATCACATGTTCGAATCTAAGTAATTTTTAATAACAACGAATAGTCACCGTCTTTCCCTCTGAATCGCTCCAGTAGCAGGAAGCTGTAACGTGTGGATCGTGTAGATCCCTTTAGATCTCCCTTCAGATTTAAAAGGTTATTAATAGTATCTTCAGTGTCGCATCTTCCCAGTTTAGCTGATCTTTTGCTGCCTAAGCATGCTTACACAGCTCCCTAGGTAAATTATCATACTTGACTGAGAAAGCTTTAGAGAACTTAATATTTTTATTATCAACAAATTGTAAATACGATGATTACATTTGCGTTATTAATTTATCACTTGAGTGTATGGAGGAGTGTCAGCTGTCAATGAGAGCAGACCCCCACCCTCTTAGGCTGGGCAAACAATTTTTTTTAATTTTTAAAAAATAAATAAAAAAATAGATATAATGATATAAACATTTACTGCAATACAAAACTGCAACATTTCAGCTGTGAATCCTTCTTCAGGTGTGAGGGTCTTCAGCTCAAAATGAAACGCTTGGAGTTTGTAATGTAGGGCGCTCTGAACGGGTTCAACTTTAATGCAGGAAAAATGTATTTCCCAGAAGCTACAGTATACTGATTCTTATGGAAGCCTGTTTCCGCCAGGGAGTAAAAAAAACACACTATGGTATTCTCTCCGATGCAGTGCAGTTAAAAAATATCTCTGATGCTGTTCCTAAATTAATATTGTTTTTGACCATAAGACGCTTTATGCTCCTTTTCTCTTTTCCAATGGATTGAACAGGGAGAGGCATTTCATGAGAGAGAGAGAGAGAGACACACACACACACACACATTTTTTCATTGACAAAAAGTAACACCACACTCTCTTGTTTAAAGCACCACATATCTTCACGTTAAAAGGAGGGGACACTTTACACTTTAAATTTTCAGTTCACAGAGAAATTTCACCAGAGCCTCTTCTCTTCTTGTGTCTAATTTTTAGTTAAGCAGGATTCAAGCAGGATTTCAGATGAAAGGCAGTGACCTCAAGCAAGCCCAAATCATAGTTGAACCCGTTCAGAGCCTACGTTACATTTTAGCATTTCATTTTAAGCTGAAGACCCTCACACCAGAAGAAGGTTTCACAGCTGAAACATTGCGTTTTCTCTCTTCTCTTTTAAGCATGTGTACGATGCTGTCATACAGTTTAAAATAATTAAAAGTCTAAACAGTATCAACTTGAATTCTTATCTCTATTAATATAACTATCAAGTGGTATTAAATAAATACAGCTTTTTAGTATAGATTACACTTGTCTAAAATGTATTTAAAAAATAAAAACGATAACAATCTATTCTTTCCACGTTTGATCCCAAGATCCCAAGAAAAATAAATCTAAATGGGGCGAAAGCTATGCTGAAAGTTTATTAAGATACTTAGAAGACAAAGACAACGATTTACGTTGCATTTGTCAGATTGTGAATCAATAGAGACATTTAATTAAACATGCGTTTGCGATTTAAATCAAAATAGGGGTAACGGGGACTTGCAGTGCATCGGCATAGATGGGAAAGCCAGAGCCGACCGCTGCGCCACCCTCGTGTTTCGAAATCTTGTGACTTTTGAAATTTACTGGGGGTTGAAACTACCTGTGAAACCAGTTTGTTTACAAACAATGTAGACACAGAGACTCAGACAGTAGCAATAGCAATGAGCAATAGCATAATAGCAATATTATGGACACTCTATTGACTTTAAAAAAAAACTTTAAAAAAAAATTAAAAAGAAATAAAAAATTAGATATAATGATATAAACATTTACTGCAATACAATACTGCAACGTTTAGGCTGTGAATCCTTCTTCAGGTGTGAGGGTCTTCAGCACAAAATGAAATGCTTGGAGTTTGTAATGTATCAATATCATCCCCCCTGACTGTCTGACTTTCTTTTTAATCCTTCTGTGCCCGAATTGTTTTTCGTGCACAAAAAGTGGTCATTAACTATCGAAACCTGTTTTTATCGCTTTTAAAGTCATGCAATTTCTAAGTTAAGCAGGAACACATCATTACATCTCATTTGTATTTTTTTTTTAATTACAAAATTCGATTGTCCAGCTTAAGGGGCGTTTATAATATTGTGGCATTATCATATAGGACGGACACAGTGACTCAGACACTCGTTGAATGAAAAAGGGCATTTTAATTTTCTGTATAGCTGGTACAGCACCCCACCACGCCCGCGCGCCATCATTATATTCTCATGTACGGGTAGAATATGTTCAATGTCTTCCAACGAAAGATGGTTTCCTTTCACCCAAGTCGGGAGACATTAGAAGCTTGCCACACCCGGACTGTTACAGTAACGCATTAGCAAGTTAAAGCAATTCCATTGAAAAGCCGGGCGCGATAATTGTTTTCTTCCTTGATTTTCTGATCTGCAAGGCCATTTGGCCGCAGTGAATGTGAATTCTGTCTGGCATTGCCAGATTGTGAAAAAATAAAAGTATTTTATGAATCACACGTTTGCGATTTTAATCAAGATGGGGGTATGGGAGTCTTCTCTATGACACTCTCCCTTATAAAATTAATGTGAAACAAAACAAAAACTAAAAATAAGATACAATCTACAGACATTCACAACACAGACATATCATAAAACATCTACATATATTGTTAAATTATTACTTTAAATATATACTTTAAGTTACTGTAAATATATTACTTTATTTTATATAGCACCTTTAAAAGTGGCATCTAAAAGCAATACAGGATTCTGGCTGTCAAATTCTGAACGTATTGGAGATTGCTCGATGTGGATTTAAATAACCCAGTGAACAGGATGTGCATTCATTAATTCTATTGAAAAAGCCTTTCTTGATTTCTCTAGTTCCTAGTTTCTCTCTGTTCCGTTTAAAATAAACTTCTATTCCACAATGCTGTGTATTACATGGCCGGTAGGGAAACTAAAGGGGAACAAAAAAGTGGAAAAGCTACGGTCTGTCTTGTTGGAAGCTAGCAACAGTCTGCTGTCCAGTGTTCTTTAGACTTCTTCTTTAAGATTAAATTCTTATATTATTCTTAATAGTTGTATCAGGCAGATTACACTTTCCCACCCACCCCTCTCAATAACAGACTGATCTATTTTTTAAATCACTGCTGTAGTGGCGAGGCTTATTAAAGTACAGGAATTAAGTTTTCCGCTCCCTTGCCAGTCCCTCTCTCCAACATCTCAGTGGTGCCTGACACAGAGAGGCCATTCCATTTGGTTCACAATTAAGGTGTTTTTCTAGCTGATAGAGTGTTGTAGTGTTACAATAACAACAGTTCCTGTTCCCAGCCCCCCGATAAACCACGACACCTGTGTTGGGTATCTGCTAGGGTGGTTTGGAGGTTTGTTCCATTAAAGCAAAATAACTACCTGTACCTCTTCAGGGCTTACTCTTTCTTGGATTTCTATCCAATTCAATAGTGTGGCCCCTGAAGGCATCCACGACCTTAAGTTTGGTCTTATATTGTCTGGTTCCAGACCGTACAGTGTTAAGTCCAAGCTGCACTATGGCCTCCTCGGGAACTTGCAAGAAACTGTTTTGATGAGGTAGCTGCATTGTGGTAGCTGTATCATGCCTGTCACAAGTCATAGTGACAGTTAAATGTGGTGTGCTGACCAGCCATTTCCTTCCCACCTGCTCTCCATGGGGTTCATTAACCTCCCTCTGCTCGTTAGTAGCTTTACACCCTTCATTGGTGGATCGTTTAGACACAGCCAATGGATAGCTTTGGTAGCCATACACATCTCAAGATTTGGAACCGAATTCAATCTTGGATCACCTTCTGGGTGAGCTATGAGCGATGGGGTGGTTAATGTCACATGCTCCTCTACTAAGAAGAGTGGAATCAAGTGGGTTGGGAATTGTGCCATGGCTAGACTGGCTACAGTGGCACTAAGCTCCCTTAACAGGTCTTGCGTCAACATTCTGGCCTGTTGCACACAAGCATAAACCCACTGTATAACACCAACAATCATGTCCACTGGTTGGGGAACAAGGTTCAACCCTGTTGCATAGAAAGTTGCCTGTAGGGTTTTCCCTAAGCTTTCCAGCTTTTGCTGCTGTCGATACAGTCTGTCACTACCCTCTGGCATCTCCTTCACCTGCCTTCTTGGGGCAGTCAGGGTGAGAGTGCCAGTAGAAAACAAACCTACCAGAAATAGCAAATGCACAACAGTGGCGTCAGCAATCAGTCCTCCCAAATGTCTTTTCGGGTGGCTGATCCCAGTCATCTCCTTCTGAGTGACTGTCGCCTTTCTAAGCTGGCGCAGTGTGTATATGGTCTCTTTCTCAGTATGCCATGTGGCATCCTGGGCACCAACATCCTGGAAATCTGGGGAGATCTGACGCAGCTGCTGATGCTCCTCCTCCATTTCCAGGGCATCTGCTTTTTTGATTTGTTCACGCCTGTGCTCTAGGAACCCTGCTGGGGGTGGTGCAGCGGTGGAGCATGCCTGACCCTCGGCTGAGTGGTCATCTGGAGCACCTGAGTGATCTGGGATTGTTACCCCATTCTCACTGTTCAGGTCCACCCTGCACACTTCCTGATTGAGGAATCCCTCTATCGGCATGTTTACAATCGTTCTCTGGGCGTGGGTGTAGGACACCTGCTCGCTCCCCCCTTCCCTCGCTAGGGGTTCAGGGAGCTGCCCCAACACTGGGATAGCTAGTTCACTGTCTTTGAACTCACTATCACCCACCAGGCCCATGTCAGTGCAGGCGGGGATTCTGACACCCCTCTTTGCGATGTCCTGCACTGGCAGGCGGGTGACTTGACCATCCAGCTCAAGTCTGGCTGAACCACTGTTGGTCAGACTCAGACTGACAGACTGAGCTGGTGGCTGTAAGAAAACCGGCTCGGCTTTCATTCCCTGTCCCTTCTGGGGGACTGGGTGTGTTGGCAACCCTGCCGTTGAGGCAGGAACAATCAGGTCAATCTCACTTACTACCTGGTAGTTATGAGAAATAATGTTACCTGACTGCAGGTTCCCTGGGTCACAGCAGAGGGAATCGGCATCTGGGATCAGGTGTGTCCACAGCGCAGTAGTCCCAGTGTTCAGCTGGGCTCTCTGTCTAACCTGTGAATGTTGCACCGGGGGCACCTGGTGGTGGCCCTGTGACAGCTGTTCAAGCAGATCCTCACTGATAGACGGTCTCTCAGGGCTAAGGGTGAGGGCTACATCACCAACCTGCTCTCCTACCATCTGGATCCCTTCCACCACTGCGGGGTGGTGGTCCTGACCCCTCTTGGGTGCCAGGGTGCACAGGCAAAGCTCCTTTTCATCACCAAGTGGGGAGATCTCCTCCTCTTTAGGGATTTAAAAGGGGTGTGCTTTACCTGGTGGATCAGGCGGCTGCTCGGAGCACCGCTCCTGTGGCAGGGAGGCTGTTGTGACCTCAGCCGGGACACGACTTCCCTGTATATCCAGGGAACAAGAAAATATTTTTATTTCTTGTCCAGAGGGAACAGAAGGAATCTCCACATGGGCTTCTGTGTTCGGTGGGCACTGTGTGAACACAGTCTGCCTCTTGGCCCCCCTTTCCTTCTGTACAAAAGGCATAGGAGCCTTGACCTGTTTCCACACTTTGCCTTTCTTGTGATCCACCAAAGGTTCCACTCTGAGTCGCATGCCCTTTTCTTTTTCTACCCGTTTGAGCTTGCCGTGTGACATCAAACACCTTTCAACCTCAGTGTCAATCAGTGTCTCACTGTGTAAGACATCTCCCATAGCAGCCTTGAGGTAAAAGCTTCCTGGTTTTCCTCTCTGTTTTACTGCCTGCTCTGTGACTTCAGGGGTGGAGTCAGCACTCGCTTGGGACTGGCTGACCTCATCCAGGCAGGAACCCTTCCGCTCAATCAGATAGACTGAGGGAGGGAGAGGGGGCGGGTCTCCGCCTCCTCCAGTGGAGAGTATCAGCTCATTCACGCTTCCGGCAGCCTTGGGGAGTGGTTGTCCCTGTCCTAATAAAACTTGTTCAAGCCTGGCCAGGTGGGCTGCTACTGAATCTTTTTGTTCAGCTTTATCTAGCCCTTTCCCTCCCCCGGTGTTCTCATGGCACTTAGGACGTCTGGTGCGGTCCTGTGTACCTGCTTTGGAATGGGGCTTAGCCAGCTCAGGAGCCTGTGCTCCTTCGAGCAGGAGGGAGTTAACCCTGCTGGCTCTGACGGCGAACACAGTCGCTTTAACAGCTTTTTGCTCAGAGCGACTTTGGACATCATACTCCCAAGGCTTTCTGCGCGAATCTCCTAATATCAGTCATTTTCATGGTCTGTGCTTCTGTATGCATTAAGATCATCTTTCTGACTGATGGGTGAAGATTCACAATGAATAAACCCTTGAAATGTGTGTTCTCTTAGCAACCCTCATCATTTCGCCCTGCAAATAAGTTCGTCTAAGTCTCTCGTAATATTCGCGAGGTGACTCGGCTCTCTCGTCCTTAATGTTAAGGGCGGCGGCTACGGCAGCAGTCGGGTCAATAAATGCACTGTATTCTTGGATAAGTGCTTGACACAGCTCCTCAAAATCATTACAAACTTTCTTCATCTGCCTAGCCATCCACTCATGTACAGCTCTGCTGGTAGTTTTCCTGACCAGAAACACTTTCTCCTGTTCTGTGGCATTTGGCAGGTACTGCAGGGTATACCTGAGGTCCTGAATATAACTCTCGATATTATTCTCTGACACTGCGGGGTCAAATCTCTCTATGTCCTTCGCGAGCTCTCTCAGAGAATGGAGATTTATCCTTCTAGCTTCTCCGCTGACGGAGATATGGCGGAGATCGTGGTCAGACTTGTCGCTGCTAGAGAGAATGCTTACTAGCGACTTGAATTCAGACCTTTTAGCAACCATCGTTTAACTTAAAGAGTATTACTTTTAAGTATGAAATCACAGTTTTACCACAGAAAACCACAAGATCAAGTATGCAATCAACCCGGTAGATCGCAAAAGATCACAAAACAATCAAACACTGCTTAAAGAGCAAGGGGAACCTTTTTTTTTTGGCTTTCAGCACACTGTATTATCGTGTATGAAGCCCGTGGCATTTTATATGAATTATTCCGCTTGGTTGACTCATTTCAGTCTTACCACGCCCACCCAGGCACGCCAATTATGTAGTGTGTTCTCACGAGGCACCAGTTCTGTAGGGGTTTGGGCATTTACTGGGACAATTATTAATTGTAGCAGTAAATCACAAAATTGATTCTTTTAATGGCCTTAGAATCCAACCATGCGGTATAACTCAAACAACGTACACACACAGGTACTAATACACAAGAATACATTTATTAATACATAAAATATGCATGTAAACCTAACAGATCTTATCGTGAGGGTTATCAGAATACAAAAGATATATATTCATTCAGTTACGAAGAGTTACATATATCAAGAGGACATATGTTCGGTATATCATTCATTTAGACCGTTTCGTAAATGGACTTGATTATAACTTCTACATTAGATACTCAAAACAAGTACATAACTCTTAGGAATTAAATTGATATCAACTGGTTGGGATAACAATTGAATTCTCGAGCTGTAATGCAGTGAAGTTGAATACTCATCCAATTTCTGGGGATTCAGATCTCCTGCGGGCACAAAGAAGCAGTTGCAGGCTTGTTGCTGTCCAATCCGCACTCTCTGGCTTGGTGCCAGGCTGTGCTGTGCAGCTTGCGATGGTGCGCTGCTGATGCTCTCTGAAGACCGGCTAGTTAGTTTTGGCTGAAACTAGCAAGAGTTTGTGCACAGGAGAAAATATGACTGTGGGTCCCAGCAGGTCAGGAAGAAGACCAGTTCGTTCCTGATGAAGCGCTAGTTCTGAATAGTGATTCAGCTGTCCACAGTTCCGACCTGTTCACGTGGCTTGCTGCTGATGCTAACTTCGGGTGGATCCTCTGGTTACTCTCTGGCAACCTCCGCTCTAGACTCTTAGAACAGAGGAAAGTTCTGGTACTCGGACACACTGGCCATCCCGTGGTTGTCCGGGCTGAGTCTCAGGATGGTCAGGAGGCGCGCTGCGAGAATGTCCTCTGCCTTCTGCTCCTGGGCCATCCTCCCCTGGAATTGTCTCGCACCCCTGTAATTCTCCTTAGAATTCTCTTTAGAAAAGTCTGTGTTGCCTGTTTTTACCTGGAGGAACTTCAGCTCGTTCATTGGCTGAAAGTTTCATGGGCATCAGAGACCCACGTGGGTTACTCGGCCCTACCAGTTCCTGATTTGTTGATCAAGGTGAGATATGAGCCACTTACTCCTGACACCTAGGAATGCAGTCCAGATGTCCATCTGGCACTCCCTAGACAGATAGGCGCCAATGGATGACCATTGATCATGATAGCCAGGCTTAGCTAAGTGCATCCCCATTTGGGAGCTGTCCTTTATCAAAAGAAAACATCTTTAAATCAGCCTGCATGAATAGCTTCTCTGTGGCTGCACCACAGAGATGAAGAGAGAGATGGGGCCTCATTTAGGAAAGTACAGCAACACTTAATTCTGTCTTATTAACAAGCATTGCCGCTACAGTGTCCTGATAAGGAACAACTCCCCAAAGCTGGGACACATCAACCACCCTAACAAATGGAATCTCTGGCGCCTTAATGTCTGGGAGATTCCAAGGGAGTCTTATTCAAAGTTGTTTACAACTCTAAGATCAGAGTACATGGTTACTCATCATCAGCCAATCAGGAACTGGTAGGGCAGGTTAACCTCATGTGGATCTCTGATGCCCATGAAACTTTCAACCAATGAACGACCTGCATTTCCTACAGGTAAAACAGGCAACACAGAGCACCTGTAGAACAGTTCCCAAGCACAGGAAATTCTCACAGCACGCCTCCTGGACATTCAGCTTCAGAGCTCCTCCTGAACATCCTCAGACTCAGGCTGGACAACCATGTCAGTGTGTCCGAGTGCCAGAACTTTCCTTTGTTCTAAGAGTCGAGAACGGAGGTTGCCAGCGCGTAACCAAAGGATCCACCCGAGGTTAGCCAGTAGCAAGCCTCGTGAACCCAATCTAAATCTAAGGATTCAGGACTAGTGCTTCATCAGGAACGAACCGGTCTTCTTCCTGACCTGCTGGGACCCGCAATCACTTTTCTCCTGTGCACAAACTTTGCTAGGTTCAGCCAACACTAACTAGCTGGTTTTCAGAGAGCATCAGCAGCGCACCGCAGCAGGAATCTCTCCCACCACGTAGCAAGCCGCACCGAGCACTGCCTGGCACCAAACCAGAGAGCGCCAATTGGACACAGCAACCAGCCTGCAGCTGCTTCTTTGTGCCTGCAGGAGATCTGAATCCCCACAGATGGATGAGTATTCAACATTCTGCATTACCGCTCGAGAATTCAATTGTTATCCCAACCATTTGATTCCTTGGTATTTGTAACTCTTCGTGACTGAATATATATGTTTTGTATTCTGCTAACCCTCACAATTAGATCTGTTATGTTTATATGCACATTTTATGTATTAATAAATGTATTTTTGTGTATTAGTATTAGTATTAGTATTCGTGTGTGCATTGTTTGAGTTATCCCGCAAGGTTGATTCTAATACCATCAAAAAAATCATTTTGTGACTTACTGCTACAATTGATAATTGTCCCAGTTAAGCCCAAACCCTACATTTACTGGTGCCTCGTGAGAGGATGCCTACACTGCATTCATTTACCAATTTCATCTTCACACCTCTTCACACCTAGACAAAGATAACGATTTACGTTGCATTGTCAGATTGTGAATCATTAAAGACATTTAATTAAACACATTTGCGATTTAAATGGAAATGTGGGTAACGGGGACTCTTATTATTCTCTTATTATCAACACTCATTCAATTGTGGTTCTTTTGGTTTCACGGAGGGCTTCTCAGATAGTTGGGGATTCAGGTCGATTGTCAGGTGAAAGGATTAGTAAATATATTTTGTTAAAGCAAGTCAGTTCTTTGCGACACATAAAAGACATACTGTGGCATTATTACAGGATATAGGACGGGCACAGCGACTCAGACACCCGTTAAATGAAAAAGGGCACTTTAATTTTCTGTACAGCTGGTACAGCACCCAAACAAATGCAAACGTGTTTTTAATAAAATGCTTTTATTCATTCATAATCTGACCCACATAACTCACATTCCCGAATGCCCCCCACCCCGCTCAACAATCCTAGGAAGATCACAAAACAGACTGTTAATAAAATTGTTGCATGTTTGAATGAGATGTGATGAGATGTAATTATGTGTTCCTGCTTAACTTAGAAATTGCATGACTTTCAAAGCGATAAAAACAGGTTTCGATAGTTAATGACCACTTTTGGTGCACGAAAAACAATTCAGGCACAGAAGGGTTAAAAAGAAAGTCAGACAGGCAGGGGGGACGGTGGGTTGTGAATCTGTTACCCATCCTGGATGAACCGGTTAGAAGATTACACCTGTGAAAGGCGTTCCAATTTTAATGCGATACGGAATACATTATTAATAAAAAATGATCTTATACGGTCTGTAAACTGAAAATGTATAAAGGAGACACACTGCGTATCGCCTCTTTTTACACTTGGAAGAACATTCCAATGTTAACCTATTAACTTTCAGCATTGCTTTCTCACCATCTAGATTTATTTTTCATACCATCGTGAAACAAAGCAGGAGCGTATTGTACTGTACTTCCTCTTGGGATCAAACATGGAAAGATTTGATTGTTTTTTTTTTAAATACATTTTAGACAAGTGTAATCTATACTAAAAAGCTGTATTTATTTAATACCACTTGATAGTTATATTAATAGAGATAAGAATTCAAGTTGATACTGTTTAGACTTTTAATTATTTTAAACTGTATTACAGTATCGTACACATGCTTAAAAGAGAAGAGAGAAAATGCAACGTTTCGGCTGTGAAGCCTTCTTCAGGTGTGAGGGTCTTCAGCTCAAAATGAAACGCTAAAATGTAATGTAGGCTCTGAACGGGTTCAACTATGATTCGGGCTTGCTTGAGGTCACTGCCTTTCATCTGAAATCCTGCTTGAATCCTGATTAACTAAAAATTAGACACAAGAAGAGAAGAGGCTCTGGTGAAATTTCTCTGTGAACTGAAAAGTTAAAGTGTAAAGTGTCCCCTCCTTTTAACGGGAAGAGATGTGGTGCTTTAAACAAGAGAGTGTGGCATTACTTTTTGTCAATGAAAAAATGTGTGTGTGTGTCTCTCTCTCTCTCTCATGAAATGCCTCTCCCTATTCAATCCATTGGAAAAAAGAAAAGGAGCATAAAGCATCTTATGATCATAAACAATATTAATTTAGAAACAGCATCAGAGATATTTTTTAACTGCACTGCATCGGAGAGAATACCATAGCGTGTTTTTTTTTTTTACTCCCTGGTGTAAACGGGCTTTCATGAGAATCAGTATACTGTACCTTCTGGGAAATACATTTTTCCTGCATTAAAGTTGACCCGTTCAGAGCGCCCTACATTACAAACTCCAAGCGTTTCATTTTGAGCTGAAGACTGTCACACCTGAAGAAGGATTCACAGCCGAAATGGTGCAGTATTGTATTGCAGTACATGTTTATATCATTATATCTAACTTTTTATTCCTTTTTTAAAAATTAAAAAAAAATTGTTTTCCCAGCCTAAGAGGGTGGGGGTCTGCTCTCATTGACAGCTGACACTCCTCCATAAACTCAAGTGAAAAATTAATAATGCCAATGTAAACGTCGTATTCACAATTTGTTGAATATTAAGTTCTCTAAGGTTTCTCAGTCAAGTATGATAATTTACCTAGGGAGCTGTGTAAGCATGCTTAGGCAGTAAAAGATCAGCTAAACTGGGAAGATGCGACACTGAAGATATTATTAATAACATTTTAAATCTGAAGGGAGATCTAAAGGGATCCACACGATCCACACGATACAGCTTCCTGCTACTGGAGCGATTCAGAGGGAAAGACGATGACTGTTGTTATTAAAAAAAAAACTTAGATTCGAACATGTTGTGATATTTGGAAGTATAAAAAAGTCAATAGAGTGTCCATAATATTGCTATTTTAGTTTTTTTAAAGAAATGTTTGTTAAACGACAACTCGTGGCGATAGCTGGATTTGAACAGCAGACCTCTCGCTTATAAGTCAGGCACTTAAACCATCATGCCACTAACACGGTCACATGACAAGTGGTGAAACAGCCGTACACATTTCAATAGATATGTGTATATACCACTGTTTGTGTTACAGTACATGAGTATAATTATATTGTTATTAATTTCTTTAGATACGCGATTCCATATTATATTCCCTATGAATCAAATTCTAAAAGTATGCTTGTTTACTCCGGTATCGAGCGTATTCGCAGAAAAGCTTAAAACTATCACTTTTCTCACAAAGTACTGTATACTGTATAAACGTACAGTAACATGGTCAGAAGGAGCAAGGAGCACGTAAAAACGTTTCCGAAATAACCACATGCAAGACTTTGATGATTTAAATGTTTAGGGAGAAATGGATTACTGGTGTGTATTTTTTTCTTTAAAATACCAAGACCAGCAATATACAGTTTACATAATATGTTTATGTTCCTAAATTAATATCGTTTATGACCTTCAGATGCATTATGCTCCTATTCTTTTTATGCTCAGCTACTAAAATTTCCCTTTAGTGGTAAAATTCCATATAAATATTCAATACTAAGCGGATTAAAACATGCTCAGTAAATGTTTAAATCTTTCCACGACCGACCAACGCACCACGAGTGCCCTTGTCAGTATGGACAACATCCAGTACCTTGTTTCATTTTCAGAAACCTTATTTTGAGTAAAGTGGATCCAAGTTGTAAGCGAGTTCGTAATGAGAGAATTACTATTCCTAAGTATGCGAAACATCTGACCATATAAAGCATGGATGAACTGGTGGATTTTAGTTGTAAAAACATTCAAATTTAAATGCAACACGGCAGATATTAATAATATTAATATTGTACACGAAAGAGTTTGCAACTGTGGATTCTGTCAATGATAGGGGTAAAAACAAGTCAAAATCGTATATATATTATAATAATCTTAGTAAAATCTTAGTAGCTGAGCATAAAAAGAATAGGAGCATACTGTAACGCGTGTGAAGGCCATAAACGATATTAATTTTGGAACATAAACATACAGTATATGGCTGGTCTTGGTACTTTAAAGAAAAAATACACACCAGTATTCCATTTCTCCCTAAACATTTTAAGCATCGAAGTCTTTAACTAAAGAGATACCGGAGTCAACTAGCATACTTTTAGAATTTGATTAAAAGGGAATATAATATGGAATCGCGTATCTAACGAAATTAATAAAGATATAATTATATTCATGTACCGCAACACAAGAATAGTACACGCTGTACATTGTCTGTCGATAATGTTTCTGTAGTGTTTTTTCAGCACTCTGCATGTGACTCCGCCGGTGGCGCTGTGGGTTAGGTTCCTGACCTCCTTGTCACACGGTATGTGATCAAATCCCCCTGTAACTATGAATTTTTTTTAAACAATCATTTCATTGAAAAAATGAAACGTTTCCCTTGGTCAGAGATTAAATAAAACCTCACTCGCACCAAACAAATTTATATTTCTAAATATCACAACATGATCGGATTTAAGTCTTTTTAATAACAATGAATAGTCACCTATGCGTTACAAAATAATTTGAATCGCGTTTTGATTTAAATCGTAAATGCGTGTTTAAATATATGTGTTTAAAGGCAATATATAAAAGCGCTGATTCTTATGGAATGTGTTCCGCTGGGGATTCAAAAAATTTATTTTTTTTAATCGCGTATCTAAGGAAAATAGCAGTATAACTTTGTTCATGCACATCATTATACAGTATCTCATTTTGTATTTCTATAAAAAAAATCGTTTGCCCAGCCACTATTGTTGTTATTGTTTTTATCCTGTAAAGCGCTTTGAGGAGCACAGCTTTCTCACCACTTAGATTACTTTTTGACACCATCCTTACACAAAGCAGAAACTGATTGCATTTTCTGATGACATACTGTACAAGTGCAAAGATTACAGATTTTAATCGTCTTTTTTCTGAACCAGGGAAAATCTGATCATGTTTCTCTATAACAATAATAAAAAACTTTATTTTACATATCACCTTTAAAATTGGCATCTCAAAACAATACAGTAGATGTAAACCACAGATTACAAGATAAATACCCTTAATCGTTTATTAAATTTAATCGTCTTTTTTCTGAACTGGTTTCACAGCGAAAGACACCTCCCCCCCCTCAAAAACCCAGTAAGTACAGTGCTAGTTAAGAAAGGCTAGGCTCCTCAATGAAATCGCTTTAACATGCTAATAAGTTGGTGTAACAGTCCGGGCGTGGCAAGCTTCTAATTTCAACCCGACCACGGCGAAAGGAACCCTTCTTTCATTTAAAGACAATGAACATATTTTAGCCCTGAATGAATACATAGCAAACATGGTTTACATAAAAGACATTTTTCCAAGAAAGTTTAGGCTTTGTCACTAATGAAACCACTAAATAAAGACATAAATATAGAAATCTTAAGATTTTTAAAATACGTGACTTTGCTAAAATTTATTTGAAAATAAAAACGATTACAAACGCCAGGGGAGAGAGAGAACAGGGGAGGGATGTTGGTTTTGCATAAGGGGCGGGGCTATGGAAATGAGGTCTGTTTGGGAATGTGGAGTTACATGTTCTGGCTGTTTGTGAATTATCGTTGTTGAGTATGGAGTGTTGAGGTATTGATTTTGTGTAGTGCTTTATGTTGAAAATTGAGGTGGATTTTGTTTATGATAAAGAGGATAAACTGGGATGGGAGGAGGGTTTGGTTTTGCATAAGGGGCGGGATTATGATAATTGGAGGAATTTGCGAGAGTATAATGGTTTGATATATTTGATTTTGTATTGTGGTTGTTATTTATGTTTTTGGTTGGTATTATGTTTATATGGTTGTTTTTGTTGGTTGGTTGTTATTATGGTTATTAATAATACGATCTATAGTTGAAATCTGAGCCTAAATAAAAAGAAAAAGCAAGTGATTAGGTTTATGAGCAATCTAATTACTTATTCGTTTAAAACGCTATATAAAATAAAGTTTATTATTAATTTGCTGGACAGAGTGGTGAACATTATTATGCATAAGACAAAGATAACTATCCTGATCAGTTTAGAAATCTGTGTACGCTGTAAGGTTTTTACTTCTTAAACTTTTAAAATACACGTTTCGAATAGAAAGAAATCCTCTTCCTGGTACAGTCGCATGAAGAGAGAGGCGAAACAGCCCTACACAGCCCTGTCGCAGTACACGAATATAATCATATCATTATTAAATTCTTTAGATACGCGATTCCATATTATATTAGCAGAAAAGCTTAAAACTACCACTTTTTCACACGCTATTTCACATGTTAGTTAAATACTTCGATGCTTAAAATGTTTAGGGAGAAATGGAATACCGGTGTGTATTTTTCCTTTTAAGTACCGATTCCTGGAATCTGACTGGCTGACACCCTTCTGAAGTGGTTCCATAAGATCTGGTATACGGAAAAGAAAGCGTTGATAAAAAAGCCTGGATTCCCATGTATTTCAGAGAGCGAGTGATCAGAAAAAGGAACAGCTGTTACACCCAGGTTTTACGCTCTCTCTCTGTTGAATGAATGAAAGCATTTTATTAAAAACGCGTTTGCGTTTGTTTGGGTATTTACCTTGTAATCTGTGGTTTACATCTACTGTATTGTTTTGAGATGCCACTTTTAAAGGTGATATGTAAAATAAAGTTTTTTATTATTGTTATAGAGAAACATGATCAGATTTTCCCTGGTTCAGAAAAAAGACGATTAAAATCTGTAATCTTTCCACTTGTATGTCATCGGACATTAACGAGTACAACCCCCCTCTCTGCCGGAGTGCTGGCTGTGACGAATTAAACCGGTTTTCAAAGTAGGAAGTACAGTGTTAACTAGTAGCTAGGCTCCTCAATGAAATCGCTTTAACATGCTAATGCGTTGGTGTAACAGTCCGGGCGTGGCAAGCTTCCAATGTCAACTCGACTCGATTGGAAGACAATGAACGTATTTTAGCCCTAAATGAATTAATAGCAAACATGGTTTACATAAAAGACATTTTTCCAAGAAAGTTTATAATAATACGATCTTTAGTTGAAATCTGAGCCTAAATATAAAGGAAAAGCATTTTCAGAGAGCAATCACGCTGTGTTTATGTAGAAAAAGTGATTAGGTTTATGAGCAATCTAATTACCTATTCGCTTAAAACGCTATATAAAATAAAGTTTATTTAAAGATGAATGATAAGTGTCGCAGTTTAAATAATTTTTGTAGGAGGGCTTGGACAGATTCCAAGTGCATTTTTGCAATTTACGTTGCATTGTCCAATGTGCTGTTATAATACAGTTTAGAATACAGTAAGTCTAAACTGTATCAGCTTTATTTATGGGTTACAATTTAGAAAAGGTCAAAAACCGCACTCAAAATGCAATTTAGAGCTTTCTGGCAAAGGGAGACACCCAAATTATAATGTAACATGCCACTGTTTGTGCATTAAAAAGTTATACTGCAATTTTCCTTAGATACGCGATTAAAAAAAATAAATTTTTTGAATCCCCGGCGGAACACATTCCATAAGAAAAGCGCTTTTATACAGTATATCGCCTTTAAACACATATATTTAAACACGCGTTTACGATTTAAATCAAAACGCGATTCAAATCAATATAAATGTTTATTTTGTAACGCATAGGTGACTATTCATTGTTATTAAAAAGACTTAAATTCGATCATGTTGTGATATTTAGAAATATAAATTTGTTTGGTGCGAGTGAGGTTTTATTTAATCTCTGACCAAGGAAAACATTTCATTTTTTCAAAGAAATGTTTGTTAAAAAATAAAGTCATTGTTCCATGGGATTCAATCACAGACCGTGTGACATGGGAGTCAGGAAACTAACCCACAGCGCCACCAGCGCGGTCACATGCTGAGGGCTGAAAAAGCACTACAGAAACATTATCGACAGACAATGTACAGATTTGATAAAACTATAAAATAATGTAATTAGGTACAGAACAAGTTTACAGCACAGTACAATAATAAATGCTGACCATGACTTTAGAAGCATAAATTACCTTACACTACAGAAATGTAGAGAACCAGGCTCAGAACACACAGCTTCATTAGCGAATACATATGCAGGACAACTAGAGAAGACGTTTTACAGAGGATGGATTTTTAGGAACATCCAATCAGTGACATCACTGAAGTCAACTCCTAGGTACTTAAACTGTCATGTGGATAGTTTCACAAGAATCAGACAAAGGTTTAAGCATCGCTTGTTCTAGATAAAACTGCAAAAAAAAAACAACAACCCATAATGTACTTCTTTGCGGCTCTGTTTGCCCAAATCATATATTCACAACGTGAAATTAGAAAATAATATTACGTAACCAAAATCCGCAATATGGAAACAGAACCTGTGTAATTGTTGACAGATGATGTACTCGTAACATTTTTACAAGATGAACTACAACATCTAAAAAATGACTTGTATGTACTTGATATCTCTAATCAATCCACTGCACTGCATTAAAACAAAATGAAAACTAGAATGCCCTGGGCATACCGTTTCGGTCTTCTTATCAGTTGCTCAAAAGTAATTTGACCGTATGAAATGCATAATATAAACCTAGAAACATATACGTGAGCAGTATTTACGTAGTATCGGTGTCAAGACATACCTCTCAAATACTGTAAATCAAGTTAAAAATATCTCAAGACCGATTCTGGTCATAATGAAACCATGTTTCGTGTATGTTTTCTTTAAAGTACCGAGACCAGCCATATACTGTATGTTTATGTTCCAAAATTAATGTCGTTTATGGCCTTCACACGCGTTGCAGTATGCTCCTATTCTTTTTATGCTCAGGCACTAAGATTTCCCTTCAGTGGTAAAATTCCATATAAATATTCAATACTTAAACGGGCACAGTTATGACATTAAATATACATATACATACTGTATACAGTACAGTTTGCATACGGTAATATGTTTATGTTCCTAAATCAATCTCTTTTATGAGCATGTGAAAGACATGGTGAATCGATTCTCAAAAATTACTGTACTTTGCATGATTGGAAAAAAATGCGTGATTGCGAAATGCTGTGGTCTTACTTTTACAAAGACGGTCAATGAAAAAAATAATGTGGACCAGGGCAATACTTTGAGTTTACAGCTTGTCCAAGGTCATTTATTATTAATACTATTAGTAATATCTTCGTTAAAGACTTTGATGGCTACAGCTCAAACATGAGAGGTTGAGCTTTATTAGCTCCACCTTGCGGAAATTCCGGATACTATTATTTTGCTAACGGTATTTGCTGCATAATAATGTTCACCTCTCTGTCCAGCAAATTATTAATAAACTTTATTTTCGTCGTCTCCGCTTTAAAGGTACCCCCGTCGCGGAAGAATTTGACCTCGGAACGTTTACCCAGCGTAATATTGTATTTCATTGCACTTTGACAGATTGTCTTTAAACCAATTGATGTCAGAATATCCCCACCTCCAAACAAGAACAAAATTGCAACGATTTTATTAACTGGCTGTTTCAGTAACTTAAAGTATATATTTAAAGTAATAATTTAACAATATATGTAAATTTTTTAAGATATGTTTATGTTGTGACTGTCTGTAGATTGTATCTTATTTTTAGTTTTTGTTTTGTTTCACGCTAATTTTATAAGGGAGAGTGTCATAGAGACGACTTCTTTACCCCCCATCTTGATTAAAAAACTTTTATTTTTTCACAATCCGGCAATGCCAGACAGAATTCACATTCGCTGCGCCAAATGGCCTTGCATATCAGAAAATCAAGGAACAAAACAATTATCGCACCCGGCTCCTCAATGGAATCGCTTTAACATGCTAATGCATTGGTGTAGCACTGTGTCTACAGTACATTGTGAACAAACTGGTTTCACAGGTATTTTCAACCCCCAGCCACTGTTGTTTCATCAGTTTTTATCCTGTAAAACACTTTGAGGAGCCACCTTTAAAGGCGCTATATAAAATAAAGGTTATTATTATTATTAATATTGATGATATTCTTCCTCCCAGGACTTGTAAAATTGTTGTTGTTATTGTTGTTATCCTGTAAAGCGCTTTGAGAAGCATACTGTCCTGCTTGTCAGGTGCATTCTCTTGTAAAATAATAAATAGAGCTCAGGAAAGCCAGAAGGAGCGCTTCACCCCACCTAATGTGGGAAGAGTTGGTCACGGCCGGGGCTTATTCCTTCCCTGCCTCACTGACGGCAGACCCTGCCAGGCTCCTCAAGAGCCTGACAATTGTGTTAAAAAAGTATTTTTAATTTACAAATGCATTTATGTTATGATTTTTACAAATTCAATACTGAAGTGAATTTATCCAATTAAACAGGATACCATTTAAAATTAAAAAGATATTGTGAGCAGTTGTTTAAATGGGCACAAGTACAGTGTTTCTTACAGCCAATATCTGACGGTCTCGTTCAACTAAATCAGCCAGCTTGTTCAACAGCCGCCCTCTTTCTGAAAAATCCATTCGGCGCCATGGCGACCACAGCTGAAATGCCTCTTTAGCAGCTTTCACAGCCCTGTCAATGTCTTCCTGGGAACAAAGCAGGATCCACCAGTTTAAACGAGCCAGTGGGACATACAGCAAACGAAATAAGCTGCACCAATCCATCATTCAATATACCCAAATTATTAGTAACTGCACTCAAATTAAGACATTAATATTATGCCTTATTAGGTGAGATATTTCCATGTTAATGTGCTAAAGAGAGTATCCCATTTAAATTAGTTTTAAGTGTGAAAAGGCAGTTTTTAAAACATAGATTTGTTTAACAGTTTTATCCTTTCCATGTTGTTTTTAGAAACAACCACACATATTTCCTTAAGTATGTATAGTTACATACACAAATATACATACAGTACATACAATAAGCCCCCCTGTTTTACAAACTTTGCTTTAACTGATTTCGGATTTAACAGACTTTGTATTTAACAAACAAAATCTGCTACAGGGGAATGTGTAAAATCAGAAATACTGGACTTCCACCATGTTAATGGACACAGTAAAGTGCAAAAATAATAAAACAATAAAAAATTTAAACATTTTTGTACAAAATACCTTTAAATAAGTCTAAAAAGTGTGAATAACAAAGATGCTCTATAGTGAAGGCCAATAGGTAAAGGGTTATGATGGGTGTTTTTTGTGTTTTGTATGCTTTAGAGCTCTTTAAAAACAATCATTATAAAAAATACACTAAAATGCTAACAATATGTAAAAACATAACTCTGTAAAATCCATAAATAATAAAACAGAGTAAAAATAATTATTACATAGGATTAAAATTCAACAATATCAATAACGCCAAATAGGGGTAGGTTAACCAGCGGTACAACTACGCGGCGTTGGCGTCGGCCCTCCAGAGGCATTTTGGCAGGAGAGGGGAGGCGTCGGGACTGCTGCGGGCAAGGTTGGCCCAACGCTGCTGCCTAGCGGGAGAGCCACTGGGTCCAGTCGCCGCAGATGTGACCTACTTAGCCCGCCAGGATTACCCTACTCTCCTGGAGGAAGCCCACCGGGAGATAGTGCTCCAGGCGTTCCTCTGGGCCCTGGCGCCAACTGAGGTGCAGCGCCACATGATGCTGGCCGTGCCGGTCCCCTTGGAGCAGGCCCTGGCTCTGGCTGAGCAGGCTGATGCCATATTCGAGGAGACCAGTGGGCACTAATGGAGGGGTGCACGGGGAATCAGATGGGGAGGAGGAGACGGCCAGTCGGCGATGCTGGGGGAGTGACGACGGCTGGTCATCTGCCATCACTGTGGGGAGAGGGGGCACATCGCCCAGGAGTGCCGGGGGCTGGATCTCCGGGGACTCCAGAGGGCGTTGGGAAACGGGAGTGGGGCGGCCTAAAGGGGGGAAGGCCGCCCTTGAGCGACGCTACCCCCGCTCCGGAAAGCCAGAAAGAGCACTTCAACCCGCCTGCTGTGGGAAGGGTTGGCCACAGCCGGGGCTTATTTCTTCCCTGCCTCATCGAGGGCAGACCCTGCCAGGCCCTCGTCAACACTGGTTCAACCATCACCCTGCTGCGGCCTGGTGTCCTGTCGGGCACCGAGTCAGCCAGACCCCCAGGGCGCTCACCGTGCACTTTGGGGCTGCGAGGGTGAGACACCCCTTCTACCTTGCCCCAGTCTGCCCCACGGAGCAACCTCGACACCACAAACTGCAACCTGACCTCGCCGCTGCAGGGCACCCGCCACCCCCGGCGCAGCACCCCGTCCCTCACGCCCAAGTCAAGGCAACCACCCACTTGCTGCAACCAGTCCAACCCCAGGATACAGTCCTCGCGGACTGGGGCAAGGTAGAAGGGGTGTTTCACCCTCGCAGCCCCAAAGTGCACGGTGAGTGCCCTGGGGGTCCGGCTGACTCGGTGCCCGGCAGGACACCAGGCCGCAGCAGAGTGATGGTCGAACCGGTGTCGACGAGGGCCTGGCAGGGTCTGCCCTCGGTGAGTCAGGGAAGGAATAAGCCCCGGCTGTTGTCAACTCTTCCCACAGCAGGCAGGGTGAAGTACTCCGTTCACTGTCCATTCTCCCGCTTCTGACACCAATGTAATGAATTTGGGTTTGTTAAGGACAAACACAGAGACTCAAACTTGCGGAGTTAAAAACTGCTCTTTATTTCTTCTACATCACCACCCGCCAGCAGCACTCCCGCACCCAGACGAGAGAGACACAAGACAAGCCCGCCAAGAGTGTGGGCCCGAGAGAGAGAGAGAGACAGAGAGAGAGAGACACCAAGGGGTGCGGAACCAGGGAACTATTTACATGGAAAACGGGCGATCTCCCCAGACTTTACGCCCGTTTCACTGTTACCTGGATACCTCTTGGAGGATATCCTCTATATCCTCTTTGGGGGGATATCCTCTTGGGGGATATTCTAACAACAAGTGATTATAAGACGATCTGTCAAAGTGCAATGAAATACAATATGCTGGACAGTATGCTTCTCAAAGTGCTTTACTGGATAACAACAATAACAACAACAAAGTCCTGGGAGGAAGAATATCATCAATATTAATAATAATAATAAACTTTATTTTATATAGCGCCTTTAAAGGTGGCTTTTTAAAAAAAAAACTTTTTTTAAATGCATTTGCATTTGCACACAGAGCAGTGTTTACTTGAACATGGAGATGCCATACTGAATAATTCCTGCACACAACCATTGCAGCGGAATTTGCATCGTTTGGCAGGGCTATGATTCATACAAGTGGTGGTGGATTTGGAGACAAAATGTATTTACATTGGGTTGCTGTAAGTGGTGCAGTAATAACCCCAAAACTCTACTTATTATTTTACAAGAGAATGCACCTGACAAGCTGGACAGTATGCTTCTCAAAGCGCTTTACAGGATAACAACAATAACAACGACAATTTACAAGTTCTGGGAGGAAAAATATGATCAATATTAATAATAATAATAAAAAACTTTATTTTATATAGTGCCTTTAAAGGTGACTCCTCAAAGCGCTTTATAGGATAACAACTGATGAAACAACAGTGGCTGGGGGTTGAAAATACCTGTGAAACCGGTTTGTTTACAAACAATGTACCATAGACACAGAGACTCAGTAGCAATAGCAATTAGCAATATCAAAATAGGAATATTATGGACACACAATTTACTTTTTTTAAAAAAAAACTTTTTTGACAGGTGGTTTTTGTTGACAGCTTGATACAAGTTTATCAGTGAAAAGACCACGGGCATTCTTCCTCCCCCCTACATTCTCAGAGTAGAATAGAATTTATTATTAGCACAATTTATTACAGTGCTAAATTTAGTATTGTTGATTACTAATAGTTTATGCTAACACCTAGCTTTCTTAACACGAGAAGTACTACCGTAAGTACTGTACAGTAAGTACTTACTGTACTTACTGTACTGTACTTAAGTACTACTACTGTAACCAAAAAAAAGGGGTTTTGGAGGGGGGGGAGGTGTCTTTCGCTGGAAGACTCACCCCCTTCTACTTTGAAAATACCTGTGAAACCGGTTTAATTCATCACAGCCAGCACTCCCGCAGAGAGTGATGAAAACCGCGCAGCACCAGGCGAATGCACATTAATATGTTGGGCTTTTGGGCTCGGGTGGATTTGCGCCCTACAGTTCAACCTGCGGTACCGCTGTGTACTGTACATACAGTACAAATGTGTTATTTTGAAATATAAAAAATGTCAATACACTGTAGGATAAATTCAGTATTGGCGTGTATTTTTTCTTTAAAATACCAATAACAGCAACATACAGTTTACATAATATGTTTATGTTCCTAAATTAATATCGTTTATGACCTTTATGACCTTCGTTATGCTCCTCTGCGTTTTATGCTTAGCGACTAAAATTTCCCTTTACTGGTAAAATTCCATATAAATATTCAATACTAAGCGGATTAAAATGTGCACAGTAAAGAGATTAAATGATTAAATCTTTTCGCTAATGACCAATACACCACATTATCTTTCGTGTCGCATTAACATTGGAATGTTTTTTTTACAAGTGTCAAAAGAAGCGATACACAACCTGTCTCCTCTATAACTCTTTAGTTTACAGAGAAATTCCGCCAGAGCCTCACAACATTGTCCAATAATACTCTTCTTGTGTCTAATTTTTAGTTAAGCAGGATTTGAGCTACAGACCATAACAGACCAAAAAACAGAATCCACCTGCGATTCGGGTGTTAACAAAACGTGTTTACAAAGAAAGTGAAATACAGTAATACTACCAGCTATATAGATACATAGATTTAGAAATATAGATCCTTAAATTAATATCATTATTAATTTCTTTAGATACGTGATTACATATTCTCAATTATAAAACAGATAATTCCGGTCCTGGAACCTGACTGGCTGACACCCATCTGAAGCGGTACCATAATCTCTGGTATACGGACGCCCCAGAAATTTGACTTTTTACTGTGTGATAAATTTTAAAGACTACTTCTTAGCGTAGATAAGAAAGCGTAGATAAAAAAGCTTGGATTCTCATGTATGTGATACAAGTATCTTTTAATACAGTCTTTGTTGTGCTCTTGAGGATTCTTGTGATATTTTGAGCTCTGGTTGAATGATAAGTGTCACAGTTTAAATAATTTTCATTGTTAGAAATTATGAAACGCTCTGTTAAAAGCATGGAGTTTTGATGTCTGTTATACTAAAAGAAAATGCCAGACGAACTAGGGATTGGACAGTTTTTCAGTGCTTGTACAATCGATGGAAATGTTCAAATAAATGTGCTAAAGAAATAAACAAAAGAAGTCATTTATTCCTTTATCCTATTGGCTAACTAATGTCCCATCCTTGTTAGTTAGATCAACGAAATGCTGTGGTGTTACTTTTTGTCGATAAAAAATAAAATCTTTTCATTTAAAATGACGGTTACAAATAATGTGGACCAGCGTAATGCTTGTCCAAGGTCATTCATTATTAATACTATTAGTAATATCTTCAGTAAAGGCTTTTATGCATAAAATATTTCTGCATAATTAAAATATTTATGATAAAGGTAGGTTGTGTACTTTTGCCCAACTGAGCAATCTTGCTTTCATAAAATATACCAACTTTTTAATGACTGATGATAAACATACTGTAATACACAGTTTAAATTTAAAAGCTCAAATGCTGTACATGTGAGGTTAAGCTTTATTGGCTCCTCCTGGCGGTTTTACAAGGTGATTCCGGATACTTTCCGATATGACATCATATGACACGTGATACTGCGTCATACCGCGTTAGGATGCGACACGCCCACCGCATGGTACCGTGGTGTATGGCTGCATCTGTAGACGCCAAGGAGGTTTACATTTGCCAAAGCAAACAGATCCAGTGAGCAAATCTTGATACATTACAGTGAGTTTTTCATGTTTCACTTCCTTGTTAAATTTCTCATTGCTGAAATTTGTATTAAGACAAAATATTGATTTTCTTAAAGTGGATATAAACCTGAAAGAGGCACATCACATTCGCAGCAAGCTATAATAATAAACTATTTTTATACATCTGGCTATTTAAAAAAATATAGCCAAAAGGATCACTCTAAAAGTTAATTCTGAGCTGATAAGAATAGTTTCAATGTGTCTTCTCTATAAATTTCAGTTTACAGCTCATCCGTGGTCATTCATTATTAATATTATTTGTAACATTTTTACAAATATGAAAAGAGGCCATACACAACTCATCAGTTTACAGAATAATTCCACAGAGCCACACAATATTGTCACAACATAGTAAACAACAGTCACTGGCTCACTTAAAGGCGTAACACATCTGTCTTCACTGTCGTGTTACGGTTTCAACATATTGATAAGCTGTTCTCCGGTTACTGGCAATTGTAAAAATAACCCTTATTCCCTCCTTTGTTTAACTTAAAGAATTCTGTGAATAAATCCTTAATCACGAAACCATCACTGAAAATAATTAATCCAGATACACACAGTCACACCGGAGCCTATTTTGCCAGAAACAACCTCCCAGTAAGTCTTTGGACTGTGCAGTAATGTACAATATACCAGTCCCACCAGGATCTTGCAGACGTTTTTGTGATTATTGCAGCCCAAAATGACTGAATTTGCAGTAGCATATTTCAATAATTGCTATGTCGTTTGGAAATAATTAGAAAGCTGCATGTCAACATGAAAAAGGTAATTTTTCAAAAGAATTTGCCAATAATCATTATCTATAATCAGTACTAGTGAGAGTAAGATTTCATCTGTAAATGTTTTAGTGCATAGAAGTGATACAATAAGTATGTAAACAGAAGGCTAAGGAAAACAAAAATGCAAAATATATTTGTTTAATCTGCATATTTCCTCAACACAGTAATAAACTACCCAGTAGGCAAAAGATGTAGAATATACGTCTATTAAGCGCATACCTTGGACGTAAAAATGTGGTCCATAATTGGTCTAGAATTAAATTCTAATATACGTATATCGTTATACGTCAATTATACATTTATGATTATATGTTAATTGTACATAAATGGTTGGAGTTCTATTATGCAGATAAATTTAGAGGACTATTATACATATATGGTTGGAGTTCTATTATACGGAAAACTTTAGAGGACTATTATACATATATGGTTAAAGATAGGTTTTACAGGTGTAGAAACTAGTAAATCAAGCCAATGATTTGGTTTAGAAATTTATTCTGAAAATTTACAATCATTCACACCTGAAAAATATGTAGGTCAAACTATACATAAAAATCATATCTAGTAAACTTCAGCTACAAATTCTAGTAACATGGCAATATACTGTATATAAAGACAAACACAAACTAATTACATGAACATGGTAATATTTAACTCAAAAACACATTTCGATTCAAATATAAGTTTCAAAATGTACAACTTCTATATTTCCAAGAAAATATTATTACAATGTGAAGTTAAGATGAATTTTACTGTTCACTATTTGCAAATCACCATTTACTGTTCACCCCCTGCCTTGCAAACACATTCTTCAAATAATGCATTGTGTGCTCCTTTATTTATTTTTCTGTTGCTGTTGGGTGGGACTTCAGCACCGCAGCTAAGAGAAAATTTTATAATATTAGTACTCAGATAAATGATGATTCATCTCTTCTTGAATATAATCTCAAAGAAGAACCATTAAGATTTACTAAACTCAAAGCTTAATCAATGTATTAAGTTTAGCTTGCATCATAGTAATTGAGCAATAAAGTCTGTCCTAATTAAAGAGTACCCAAAGTTTGAAAGTACAACATAGAATAAAAGTACCTTTAATTGCTCTAGAAAGATTTGTGTCTCTCAGGCCCTTCTTTTGTTGTTGATCTTTCAGGTTTGTGCCAGCGAAGTTGAATTCCATCATCAGTTGGAAGTTGGAAGTCTAAAAACCAAATTATCACTGAGCTTAGACATTTTTCAAGCGAGTTTCCACTCAACGTTTATTTACTCAAATATTTAGGATTGAATGTACTACTGTAATCCTTATATTTTAAAAGACAATTTTGTAGTTTTACACCTTGCAAATTCAGTTGTTAACACATAGGTATTTATAAGCTAAATTTTGTGGATATTTTAACTTGATCAAATTAAAAATGTAATGTAAAAAGATTTAAAAAATCAATAAGCAATACCTTGACAACACTGTGGACACACTCTGACATCACTGCCACCTACTCTCCGAAGTTGGTTTATCTGGAAATAATATATTAGAAATAATATTAGAAGCTATTTTTACTAATGGAGCTTCATTAATCAACTAATCAGTTGAAACATTTCTTTGAAAAAATAAGATAGGGTTAGTGTTAGGGTTACCGTCAAACTTTAAATCAACAATTGATTTAAGGACGATCTGTCAAAGTGCAATGAAATACAATATTGTTGTTTTTATCCTGTAA